>NW_027183360.1:0-19703 GCF_041146395.1 Eulemur rufifrons | reverse complement strand
AAAAGCCAGAGCACGTTTCTGCAGTTAGAATAACAAGAAGTCGCTGGAGTGGAAGTTTTTATGTGGGGTCTGGGTGGCTGGTGCAGCAAGCCCTCTGTCAGTTCTGTGATTTCTTTTTTTTTTTTTTTTTTTTTTGAGACAGAGTCTCACTCTGTTGCCCAGGCTAGAGTAAGTGCCGTGGCGTCAGCCTAGCACAGAGCAACCTGAAACTCCTGAGCTGAAGCAATCCTCCTGTCTCAGCATCCCGAGTAGCTGGGACTACAGGCATGCACCACCATGCCCGGCTAATTTTTTCTATATATATTTTTAGCTGTCCATATAATTTCTTTTTATTTTTAGTAGAGATGGAGTCTCGCTCTTGCTCAGGCTGGTCTTGAACTCCTGAGCTCAAACGATACGCCCACCTCAGCCTCCCAGAGTGCTAGGATTACAGGCGTGAGCCACCACGCCTGGCCTGTGATTTCTTTTTACTATCCCCAGAGAGAAGAAGTGGGCATGTGTGTGGCAGGTGAAAAGTGTGGATCCTGTTTCAGAGACTGAAACAGGATCCGCACTTTTCATCCTGTTCCTTTAGAATCCTTTGCTTCATCAGCTGGGAATCCACCATGGTTCTCTACACCCCACTATGCGTGGGCCCAGTTAACTGCCTAGTTCAAAGAAGTATGCCACATAGCTTTTGAAATAACCAGTACCATGGAAATTATTTGCCAGCATTTCCAGTACTTTTACCATAATTTTGATAAGGTTCATCTGTACTTCCTTAAACCCAGGATGGCTGCCACGGACAAACCTATATGGAGGGCTACTCGCTTGGTGTTGCCAATACTTGGTACGGGAGTCTGACAAGAATCCAGTCTTTCAATTATCATTGCACCATCCTTTCTCCCTTATATTAAAAGGCAGAGCAACTTTCGTAAGTTAGCATAAGGATGAGTCACTGGAGGGGACGTTTTTGTGTGGGGTCGCGGTGGGTTGGGAGACAGGCCCTCTGTCAGTCTGGGGCGGTTTTTTTTTTATTATGCCCAGACAGGGGAAGTGGATATGTGTGTGGCAGGTGTCAAGGGCAGATCCTGTTTCAGTCTTACTGAAACAGAATCCGCACTTTTCAGCCTGTTCCTTTAAAATCCTTTGATTCATCAGCTGGGAATCCACCATGGTTCCCTAGACCCCTCTATGCATCAGCCCAGGTAACTGGCCAGTACCAAGATGTATGCCGCAGAGCTTTTGAAATAAACACTACGTTTAGAATTATTTGCCAGTTCTTGAAGCACATATCACCATAATTGTGATAAGGTTGATCTGTGCCTCCATAAACATAAGATGGCTGCCTCGGAGAAAACTATGCTGAGGCCTAGCTGACTTGGATTTCAGGACACTTGTTACTGGATCCTGGAAGGAGGCCATTCTTTTAAGTATCATTCCTCCATTCTTACTCCATTATTTTAAAATGCAGGGAACCTTTTGCAAGTTCACATAATAATTAGTAGCTGGAGGGGACTTTTTTATTGTGCGGTCAGGGTGGGTGGGGGACACAGGCTCTCTGTCAGTTCGCTCGTTTGTGTTTATTTTCCTTAGAGAGGAGAAGTGGGCAAGTGTGTGGCAGGTGAAAAGTGTGGATCCTGTTTCTGTCTTAGACTGAAACAGGATCCGCACTTTTCAGCCTGTTCCTTTAAGAATGCTTTGATTCATCACCTGGGAATTCACCATCATTCTCTAAACCCCACTATGCGTGGTCAAAGGTAACTGGCTTGTTCCATGAAGTATGTCGCAGAGTTTTTGAATTAACCAGTACGTTGAGAATTATTTGCCAGGTTTTCAGCACGTTTCACCGTAATTTGATAACATTTAGATGTGCCTCCTTAAACCCAAGATGGCTGCCACGGATATAACTATGCTGAGGCATGGCTGACTTGTTGTTGCCTGTTTTTGTTAGTGGAGACTGACAAGAAGCCATTCTTCTAAGTATCATTCCACCATCCTTTCTCCATTATTTAAAAATGCAGGTAAATTTTGCAAGTAAGCATAATAATTATTATCTGGAGGGTACCTTTTTTCTGTGGGGTCGCTGTGGGGGAGGGGCAGGCCCTCTGTCAGTTCGCTGGTTTGTTTTTATTATCCCGAGATAGGAGAAGAGGGCATGTGTGTGGCAGGTCAGAAGTGCGGATCTTGTTTAACTCTTAGACAGAAACAGGATCCGCACTTTTCACCCCGTTCCATAAAGAATCCTTTGCTTCATCAGCTGGGAATCCACCATGGGTCTCTAGACCCCTCTATGAGTGGGCCCAGAAAACTGCCTGGTTCCAGAAAGTATTCCACAGAGCTTTTGAAATAACCACTACGTTGAGAATTATTTGCCAGTTTTTGGAGCACCTTTCACCATAATTGTCATAAGGTTCCTCTCTTCCTCCTTAATCTCGAGATGGCTGCCATGGACAAAACTATGATGAGGCCTAGCTAACTTAGTGTGTCCGATACTTGGTACTGGAGACTGGCAAGAATACATTCTGTTAAGTATCATTCCACCATCCTTTCTCCACTATTTTAAAAGTCATAGCACCTTTCTTCAGTTAGAATAACAAGAAGTCACTGGAGGGGAAGTTTTTACGTGGGGTCTGGGTGGCTGCTAGGGCAAGCCCTCTGTCAGTTCTGTGGTTTGTTTTTATTATCCCCAGAGAGGAGAAGTGGGCATGTGTTTGGAAGGTGAATAGTGCAGATTCCGTTTCTGTCTTAGACTGAAACATGACCCGCACTTATCACCCCGTTCCTTTAAGAATCCTTTGCTTCATCAGCTGGGAATCCACCATGGGTCTCTAGTCCGCTCTATGCGTGGGCTCAGTTACCTGGCTTGTTCAAAGTATTATGCAGCAGAGCTTTTGAAATAACCACTACGATGAGAATTATTTGACACCTTTGGCAGCACCTATCACCATAATTGTTATAAGGTTCATCTGTGCCTCCTTAAACCCAAGATGGCTGCCAAGGACAAACGTGTGCTGAGGCCTAGGTCACTTGCTATTGCCAATAATTAGTGTTGGTGTCTGGCAATAAGCCAGTCTTTTAGGTATAATTCCACCATCCTATCTCCATTATTTTAAAAGGCAGAGGACCTTTCGCCAGATAGCATAAGGATGAGTGGCTGGAGGGGACGTTTTTGTGTGCGGTGGTGGGGGGTGGGTTCAGGCCATCTGTCTATCCGATGGGTTGTTATTGTTATCCCTAGAGAGGAGAAGCGGGCATGTGTGTTGCAGGCAAAATGTGCGGATCCTGTTTCAGTCTTAGACTGAAACAGGATCCGCACTGTTCAGCCTGTTCCTTTAAGAATACTTTGATTCGGCCGGGCGCGGTGGCTCACGCCTGTAATCCTAGCACTCTGGGAGGCCGAGGTGGGCGGATCGTTTGAGCTCAGGAGTTCGAGACCAGCCTGAGCAAGAGCGAGACCCCACCTCTACCAAAAATAGAAAGAAATTATATGGACAGCTAAAAATATATATAGAAAAAATTAGCCGGGCATGGTGGTGCATGCCTGTAGTCCCAGCTACTCGGGAGGCTGAGACAGGAGGATCGCTTGAGCTCAGGAGTTTGAGGTTGCTGTGAGCTAGGCTGACGCCACGGCACTCACTCTAGCCTGGGCAGCAGAGTGAGACTCTGTCTCAAAAAAAAAAAAAAAAAGAATACTTTGATTCATCAGCTGGGAATCCACCACGGTTCTCTAGACCCCTCTATGCATGGGCACAGAAAACGGCCTGGTTCCAAGAAGTATTCCACAGAGCTTTTGAAATAACCACTACGTTGAGAATTATTTGCTAGTTTTTGCAGCACCTTTCACCATAATTGTCATAAGGTTCCTCTCTTCCTCCTTAATCTCGAGATGGCTGCCATGGACAAAACTATGCTGAGGCCTAGCTGACATGGATTCACTACACTGGATACTGGAGCATGGAAGAAGGGCATTCTTTTAAGTAACATTCCACCATTCTTACTCCATTATTTTAAAATGCAGGGAACATTTTGCAAGTTAGCATCATAATTAGTAGCTGGAGGGTACATTTTTTTTGTGGGGTTGGTGTGTGTGGGGGGCGCAGGCCCTCTGTCAGTTCGCTAGTGTGTGTTTATTTTCCTTAGAGAGGAGAAGTGGGCATGTGTGTGGCAGGTGAAAGGTGCGGATTCCGTTTCTGTCTTAGACTCAAACAGGACCTGCACTTTTCACCTCATTCCTTTAAGAATCCTTTGCTTCATCAGCTGGGAATCCACCATGGGTCTCTGGACAGCTCTATTGGTGGGCCCAGTTAACAGCCTAGTTCAAAGAATTATGCCGAAGAGCTTTTGAAATAACTTCTACCAAGAGAATTATTTGACAGCTTTTGCAGCACCTTTCACAATAATTGTCATAAGGTTCATCTGTGCCTCATTAAACCCAAGATGGCCACCAGGGACAAACGTGTGCTGAGGCCTTGGTCACTTGCTGTTACCAATACTTGGTATGGGTGTCTGGCTATAAGCTAGTCTTTTACGTATAATTCCACCATCCTATCTTCATTACTTTAAAAGGCAGAGGACCTTTCGCCAGATAGCATAAGGATGAGTGGCTGGAGGGGATGTTTTTGTGTGCAGTGATGGGGGGCGTTGGCAGGCCACCTGTCAATCCGATGGGTTGTTTTTGCTATCCCTAGAGAAGAGAAGTGGGCATGTATGTTGCAGGGAAAAAGTGCGGATCCTGTTTCAGTCGTACACTGAAACAGCATCCGCACTTTTCAGCCTGTTCCTTTAAGAATCCTTTGATTCATCACCTGGGAATCCACAATGGTTTTCTAGACCCCTCTCTTCGTGGGCACAAGTAACTGGCTTGTTCCAAGAAGTATGCCGCAGAGCTTTTGAATTAACCAGTACGTTGAGAATTCTTTGCCAATTTTTCAGCACGTTTCACCATAATTGTGATAACGTTTGTATGTGCCTCCTTAAACCCAAGATGGCTGTCACGAACATAACTATGCTGAGGCGTAGCTGACTTCGTGTTGCCTATTTTTGTTAGTGGAGACTGACAAGAAGCCATTCTTCTAAGTATCATTCCACCATCCTTTCTCCAGTGTTTAAAAATGCAGGGAAATATTGCAAGTTAGCATAATAATTAGTAGCTGGAGGGGACGTTTTTTTTGGTGGGGTCGGTGTGGGTGGGGGTGTCAGGCCCTCTGTCATATTGCAGGTTTGTTTTTATTATCCCCAGAGAGGAGAAGTGGGCATGTGTGTGGCAGGTAAAATGTGCGGATCCTGTTTCAAAAACTGAAACAGGATCCGCACATTTCACCCCATTCCATTAAGAATCCTTTACTTCAACAGCTGGGAATACACCATGGTTCTCTAGGTGACTATATGCCTGGGCCCAGAAAACTGCCTGGTTCCATGAAGTATTCCACAGAGCTTTTCAAATAACCACTATGTTGAGAAATATTTGCCAGTTTTTGCAGCACCTTTCACCATAATTGTCATAAGGTTCGTCTCTTCCTCCTTAATCTCGAGATGGCAGCCATGGACAAAACTATGCTGAGGCCTGGCTCACCTGGTGTGGCCGATACTTGGTACTGGAGACTGGCAGGATTACATTCTTTTAAGTATCATTCCACCATCCTTTCTCCACTATTTTAAAAGCCAAAGCAGGTTTCTTCAGTAAGAATAACAAGGGGTTGCTGGAGGGGAAGTTTTAAGTGGGGTCTGGGTAGCTGGTGCGGCAAGCCCTCTGTTAGTTCTGTGGTTTCTTTTTATTATCCCCAGAGAGGAGAAGTGGGCATGTGTGTGGCAGGTGAAAAGTGCGGATCCTGTTTCAGAGAATGAAACAGGATCCGCATGTTCATCCCGTTCCTTTAAGAATCCTTTGCTTCATCAGCTGGGATCCACCATGGTTCTCTACACCCCACTATGCGAAGACCCAGATAACTGGCTAGTTCAAAGAAGTATGCCGCAGAGCTTTTGAAATAACCACTACAATGGAAATTATTTGCCAGCTTTTCCAGCACATTTACCATAATTTTGATACGGTTCATCTGTGCTTCCTTAAACCCTAGATGGCTGCCACGGACAAACCTATACTGAGGGCTCTCTCGCTTGGTGTTGCCAATAGTTGGTACGGGAGTCTGACAAGAATGCAGTCTTTTAATTATCATTTCACCATCCTTTCTCCCTTATATTAAAAGGCAGAGCAACTTTCGGCAGTTAGCATAAGGATGAGTCAAGGGAGGGGAAGTATTTGTGTGGGGTCGGGGTGGGTTGGGGAACAGTCCCTCTGTCAGTCCGGTGGTTTGTATTCATAATGCCCAGACAGGGAAGTGGATATTTGTGTGGCAGGTGAAAAGTGCAGATGTTGTTTCAGTCTTAGACTGAAACAGGATCCGCACTTTTGAGCCTGTTCCTTTAAAAATCCTTTGATTCATCAGCTGGGAATCCACCATGGTACCCTAGACCCCTCCATGCATGGGCCCATGTAACTGGCCAGTACCAAGATGTATGCCGCACAGCTTTTGAGATAAACAGTATGTGTAGAATAATTTGCCAGTTTTTGCAGCACATATCACCATAATGGTGATAAGGTTCGTCTGTGCCTCCTTAAACACAAGTAGGCTGCCACGGAGAAAATTATTTTGAGGCCTAGCTCAGTTGGTTTTCACGACACTTGTTACTGGAGCCTGGAAGGAGGCCATTCTTTTAAGTATCATTCCACCATCCTTTCTCCATTATTTTAAAATGCAGGGTACCTTTTGCAAGTTAGCATAATAATTAGTAGCTGGAGGGGACGTTTTTTTTGTGGGGTCGGTGTGGGTGGGGGGCGCAGTCCCTCTGTCATTTCGCTGGTTTGTTTTTCATTTCCCCAGAGAGGAGAAGTGGGCATGTGTGTGGCAGGTGAAAAGGGCAGATCCTGTTTCAGAGACTGAAACAGGATCCCCACTTTTCATCCCGTTCTTTAAGAATCCTTCGCTTCATCAGCTGGGAATCCACCATGGTTCTTTACAACCCACTATGCGTGGGCCCAGTTAACTGGCTAGTTCAAAGAAGTATGCCGCAGAGGTTTTGAAATAACCACTACTATGGAAATTATTTGCCACCTTTTCCAGCACTTTTACCATAATTTTGATAAGGTTCATCTGTGCTGCCTTAAACCCTAGATGGCTGCCACGACAAACCTATGCTGAGCCCTAGGTCACTTCCTGTTGCAAATAATTGGTATGAGAGTCTGCCAAAAGGTCAGTCTTTTAGGTATAATTCCACCATCCTATCTCCATTATTTTAAAAGGCAGATGAACTTCCACCAGATAGCATAAGGATGAGTCGCTGGAGGGAACGTTTTTGTGTGCGGTGGTGGGGGCCGGGGGCAGGCCATCTGTCCATATGATGGGTTGTTTTTGTTATCCCTAGAGAGGAGAAGTGGGCATGTGTGTTACAGGCAAAAAGTGCATATACTGTTTCAGTCTTAGACTGAAACAGGATGCGCACTTTTCAGCCAGTTCCTTTAAGAGTCCTTTGATTTATCACCTGGGAATCCACCATGGTTCTCTAGACCCATCTTTTCGTGGGCCCAGAAAACTGCCTGGTTCCAAGAAGTATTCCACAGAGCTTTTGAAATAACCACTACGTTGAGAATTATTTGCCAGTTTTTGCAGCACATTTCACCATAATTGTCATAAGTTTCGTCTCTTCCTCCTTAATCTCGAGATGGCTGCCATGGACAAAACTATGCTGAGGCCTAGCTCAGTTGGTGTGGCCGATACTTGGTACTGGAGACTAGCAGGATTACATTCTTTTAAGTATTATTCCACCATCCTTTCTCCACTATTTTAAAAGCCAGAGCACCTTTCGGCAGTTAGAATAAGAAGGAGTGGCTGGAGGCGAAGTTTTATGTGGGGTCTGGGGGCTGGTGGGGCAAGCCCTCTGTCAGCTCTGTGGTTTCTTTTTATTATCCCCAGAGAGGAGAAGTGGGCATGTGTTTAGCAGGTGAAAAGTGCGGATCCTGTTTCAGAGAATGGAACAAGATCCGCATGTTTATCTCGTTCCTTTAAGAATTCTTTGCTTTGCTTCATCAGCTGGGAATCCACCATGGTTCTCTACACCCCACTATGCGTGGGCCCAGTTAACTGGCTAGTTCAAAGAAGTATGCCGCAGAACTTTTGAAATAACCACTACCATGGAAATTATTTGCAAGCTTTTCCAGCACTTTTACCATAATTTTGATAAGGTCTCTCTGTGCTTCCTTAAACCCTAGATGGCTGCCACGGACAAACCTATACTGACGGTTCTCTCACTTGGTGTTGCCAATACTTGGTACGGGAGTCTGACAAGAATCCAGTCTTTTAATTATTATTGCACCCTCCTTTCTCCCTTATATGAAAAGGCAGAGCAACTTTCGGCAGTTAGCATAAGGATGAGTCAACGGAGGGGACGTTTCTGTGTGGGGTCGGGGTGGGTTGAGGGACAGTCCCTCTGTCAGTCTGCTGGCTTGTATTTATTATGCCCAGACAGGGAAGTGGATATGTGTGTGGCAGGTGAAAAATGTGGAACCTGTTTCTGTCTTAGACTGAAAGAAGTTCCGCACTTTGGAGCCTGTTCCTTTAAAAATCCTATGATTCATCAGCTGGGAATCCACCATGGTTCCCTAGACCTCTCTATACATGGGCCCAGGTACCTGGCCAGTACCAAGATGTATGTCGCAGAGCTTTTGAAGTAAACACTACGTGTAGAATTATTTGCCAGTTTTTGCAGCACATATCACTATAATTGTGATAAGGTTCGTCTGCCTCCTTAAACCCAAGATGGCTGCCACGGATAAAACTATGCTGAGGCCTAGGTCACTTGGATTCCACTTGTTACTGGAGCCTGCAAGGAGGCCATTCTTTTAAGTAGCATTCCACCATCGTTTCTCTGTTATTTTAAAATGCAGGGAACCTTTTGCAAGTTAGCATAATAATTAGTAGCTGGAGGGTATGTTTTTTTTGTGGTGTCGGTGTGTGTGGAAGGTGCAGGCCCTCCGTCAGTTTGCTAGTTTGTGTTTATTTTCCTTAGAGAGGAGAAGTGGGCATGTGTATGGCAGGTGAAAAGTGCCGATCCCATTTCCATCTTAGACTGAAACAGGATCCGCATTTTTCACCCTGTTCCTTTAAGAATCCTTTGATTCATCAGTTGGGAATCCACCATGGTTCTCTACACCCCACAATGCGTGGGCCCAGTTAACTGGCTAGTTAAAAGAAGTATGCCACAGACCCTTTGAAATAACCACTACCATGGAAATTATTTGCCAGCTTTTCCAGCACTTTTACCGTAATTTTGATAAGGTTGATCTGTGCTTCCTTAAACCCTAGATGGCAGCCACGGACAAACCTATACTGAGGCCTATCTGGCTTGGTGTTGCTAATACTTGGTACGGGAGTCTGACAAGAATTGAGGCATTTAATTATCATTCCACCATCCTTTCTCCCTTATATTAAAAGGCAGGGCAACTTTCCGGAGTTAGCATAAGGATGAGTCACTGGAGGGGACGTTTTTGTGTGGGATCAGGGTGGGTTGGGTGACAGACCCTCTGTCAGTCTGGCGGTTTGTATTTATTATGCCCAGACAGGGGAAGTGGATGTGTGTGGCAGGTGAAAAGTGCGGATCCCGTTTCAGCCTTAGACTGAAACAGGATCCGCACTTTTCAGCCTGTTCCTTTAAGAATCCTTTACTTCTTAAGCTGGGAATCCACCATGGGTCTCTAGACCGCTCTATGCGTGGGCACACTTAACTGGCTAGTTCAAAGAATTATGCCGTATAGCTTCTGAAATAACCACTACCATGAGAATTATTTGACTGATTTTGCAGCACCTATCACCAAAATTGTTATAAGGTTCATCTGTGCCTCCTTAAACTCAAGATGGCTGCCATGGACATAACTATGCTGAGGCGTAGCTGACTTGGTGTTGCCTATTTTTGTTAGAGGAGACTGACAAGAAGCCATTCTTCTAAGTATCATTCCACCATCCTTTCTCCATTATATAAAAATGCAGAGACCATTTTGCAAGTTAACATAATAATTAGTAGTTGGAGGGGACTTTTTTTTTTCTGGGGTCAGTGTGGGTGTGGGAGGTCAGGCCCTCTGTCAGTTCGCTGGTTTTTTTTATTATCCCCAGAGAGGAGAAGTGGGCATGTGTGTGGCAGGTGAAAAGTGCGGATGCTGTTTCAGTCTTAGACAGAAACAGGATCCGCACATTTCACCCCGTTCCATTAAGAATCCTTTACTTCAACAGCTGGGAATACACCATGGTTCTCTAGGCCACTCTATGCTTGGGCCCAGAAAACTGCCTGTTTCCATGAAGTATTCTGAAGAGATTTTGAAATAACCACTATGTTGAGAATTATTTGCCAGTTTTTGCAGCACCTTTCACCATAAATGTCATAAGGTTAGTTCTTCCTCCTTAATCTCGAGATGGCTGCCATTGACAAAACTATGCTGACACCTAGCTCACTTGGTGAGGCCGATACTTGTTACTGGAGACTGGCAGGATTACATTCTTTTAAGTATCATTCCACCATCCTTTCTCCACTATTTTAAAAGCCAAAGCACGTTTCTGCAGTTAGAATAACAAGGAGTCGCTGGAGGGGAAGTTTTTATGTGGGGTCTGGGGGACTGGTGCGGCAAGCCCTCTGTCAGTTCTGTGGTTTCTTTTTATTATCCTCAGAGAGGAGAAGTGGGCATGTGTGTGGCAGGTGAAAAGTAAGCATCCTGTTTCAGAGACTGAAACGGGATCCGCACTTTTCATGCTGTCCCTTAAGAATCCTTTGCTTCATCAGCTGGGAATCCACCATGGTTCTCTACACCCCACTATGCGTGGGCCCCTTTAACTGGCTAGTTAAAAGAAGTTTGCCACAAAGCTTTTGAAATAACCACTACCATGGAAATTATTTGCCAGCTTTTCCAGCACTTTTACCATAATTTTCATAAGGTTCATCTGAGCTTCCTTAAACCCTAGATGGCTACCACGGACAAACCTATACGGAGTGCTACTCACTTGGTGTTGCCAATATTTGCTACGGGAGTCTGACAAGTATCCAGTCTTTTAATTATCATTGCACAATCCTTTCTCCCTTATATTAAAAGGCAGAGCAACTTTCGGCACTTAGCATAAGGATGAGTCACTGGAGGGGACGTTTTTGTGTGGGGTCGGGGTGGGTTGGGGGACAGGACCTCTGTCAGTCTGGCCATTTGTATTTATTATGCCCAGACAGGGGAAGTGGATATGTGTTTGGCAGGTGAAAAGTGCGGATCCTGTTTCAGTCTTACTGTAATAGGATCCGCACTTTTCAGCCTGTTCCTTTAAAATCCTTTGAATCATCAGCTGGGAATCCACCATGGTTCCCTAGACCCCTCTATCCATGGGCCCAGGTAACTGGCCAATACCAAGATGTATGCCACAGAGCTTTTGAAATAAACACTACGTGTAGAATTATTTGCCAGTTTTTGCAGCACATATCACCATAAT
Organism: Eulemur rufifrons; assembly: GCF_041146395.1. Taxonomy (NCBI): domain Eukaryota; kingdom Metazoa; phylum Chordata; class Mammalia; order Primates; family Lemuridae; genus Eulemur; species Eulemur rufifrons. The sequence continues at coordinate 8,211 of NW_027183360.1, read as the reverse complement.
TGTGAAAAGTTTCATCTGGGCCTCCTTAAACACACGATGGCTGCCACGGATAAAACTATGCTGAGGCCTAGGTCACTTGGATTTTAGGACACTTGTTACTGTAGCCTGGAAGGGGGCCATTCTTTTAACTATCATTCCACCATGGTTTCTGCATTATTTTAAAATGCAGGGAACCTTTTGCAAGTTAGCAGAATAATTATTGGCAGGAGGGGACTTTTTGTTGTGGGGTCGGTGTGGGTGGGGGGCGCAGGCCCTCTGTCAGTTCGCTGGTTTGTTTTTATTTTCCCCTGAGAGGAGAAGTGGGCATGTGAGTGCAAGGTGAAAAGTGCGGATCCCCTTTCTGTCTTAGACTGAAACAGGACCTGCACTTTTCACCCTGTTCCTTTAAGAATGTTTTGCTTCATCAGCTGGGAATCCACCATGGGTCTCTAGACCGCTCTATGCGTGGGCTCAGTTAACTGGCTAGTTCAAAGAGTTATGCCGCAGAGCTTTTGAAATGACCACTGGCATGAGAATTATGTGACAGCTTTTGCAGCACCTTTCACCATAATTGCGACAAAGTTCATCTGTGCCTCCTTAAACCCAAGATTGCTGCCACGGAGAAACGTGTGCTGAGGCCTAGGTCACTTGCTGTTGCCAATACTTGGTATGGCAGTCTGGCAATAAGCCCGTCTGTTAGGTATAATTACACAATCCTATCTCCATTATTTTAAAAGGCAGAGGACCTTTCGCCAGATAGCATAAGGATGAGTCGCTGGAGGGGACGTTTTCTGTGGGGAGGCGGGGGCGAGGGCAGGCCATCTGTCAATCTGATGGGTTATTTTTGTTATCCCTGGAGAGGAGAAGTGGGCATGTGTGTTGCAGACAAAAAGTGCGGATGCCGTTTCAGTCTTAGACAGAAACAGGTCCGCACTTTTCAGCCTGTTCCTTTAAGAATCCATTGATTCATCACCTGGGAATCCACCATTGTTCTCTAGATCCCTCTCTGCGTGGGCACAGATAACTGGCTTGTTCCAAGAAGAATGCTGCAGAGCTTTTAAATTAACCAGTTCGTTGAGAATTATTTGCCAGGTTTTCACCACGTTTCACCATAACTGTAATAACGTTTGTATGTGCCTCCATAAACCCAATATGGCTGCCACGGACATTACTATGCTGAGGCGTAGCTGACTTGGTGTTGCCTATTTTTGTTAGTGGAGACTGACAAGAAGGCATTCTTCTAAGTATCATTACACCATCCTTTCTCCATTGTTTAAAAATGCAGGGAAATTTTGCAAGTTAGCATAATATTTAATATCTGGAGGGGACTTTTTTTTGGTGGGGTCGTTGTGGGTGGCAGGGTTGGGCCCTTTGTCAGTTTGCAGGTTTGTTTTTATTATCCCCAGAGAGGAGAAGTGGGTATGTGTGTGGCAGAGAAAAATTGCGAATCCTCTTTCAGGTACTGAAACAGGATCCCCACTTTTCACCCCGTTCCTTTAAGAATCCTTTGCTTCATCAGCTGAGAATCCACCATGGTTGTCTAGACCCCTCTTTGCATGAGCCCAGAAAACTGCCTGGTTCCAAGAACTATTTCACAGAACTTTTGAAATAACCACTACGTTGAGAATTATTTGCCAGTTTTTGCAGCACCTATCACCATAATTGTTATAAGGTTCACCTATGCCTCCTTAAACCCAAGATGGCTGCTACGGAAATAACTATGCTGAGGCGTAGCTGACTTGGTGTTCCCTATTTTTGTTAGTGGAGACGGACAAGAAGCTATTCTTCTAAGTATCATTCCACCATCCTTTCTCCATTATTTAAAAATGCAGAGAACATTTTGAAAGTTAACATAATAATTAGTAGCTGGAGGGGACATTTTTTTTTTTTTTGGTGGGTTCGGTGTGGGTTGGGGAGGGCAGGCCCTCTGTCAGTTCGCTGGTTTGTTTTTATTATCCCCAGAGAGGAGAAGTGGGCATGTGTGTGGCACGTGAAATGTGCGGATCCTGTTTCAGTCTTAGACAGAAACAGGATCCGCACATTTCACCCCATTCCATTAAGAATCCTTTACTTCAACAGCTGGGAATACACCATGGTTTTGTAGGCCACTCTATGCTTAGGCCCAGAAAACTGCGTGTTTCCATGAAGTATTCCACAGAAATTTTGAAATAACCACTATATTGAGAATTATTTGCCAGTTTTTGCAGCACCTTTCACTATAACTGTCATAAGATTCGACTCTTCCTCCTTAATCTCGAGATGGCTGCCATGGACAAAACTATGCTGAAGCCTGGCTCATTTGGTGTGGCCGATTCTTGGTACTGGAGACTGGCAGGATTACATTCTTTTAAGTATTATTCCACCATCATTTCTCCACTATTTTAAAAGCCAAAGCACGTTTCTGCAGTTAGAATAACAAGGAGTCACTGGAGGGGAAATTTTTATGTAGGGTCTGGGGGGCTGGTGGGGCAAGCCCTCTGTCAGTTCTGTGGTTTGTTTTTATTATCCCCAGAGAGGAGAAGTGTGCATGTGTGTGGCATGTGAAAAGTGCGGATCCTGTTTCAGAGACTGAAAAAGGATCCGCCCTTTTCATCCTGTTCCTTTAAGATTCCTTTGCTTCATCAGCTGGGAATCCACCATGGTTCTCTACACCCCACTATGCGTGGGCCCACTTAACTCGCTAGTTCCAAGAAGTATGTCACAGCGCTTTTGAAATAACCACTACCATGGAAATTATTTGCCACCTTTTCTAGCACTTTTACCATAATTTTGATAAGGTTCATCTGTGCTTCCTTAAACCATAGATGCCTGCCACGGACAAACCTATACTGAGGGCTATCTCGCTTGGTGTTGCCAATACTTGCTATGGGAGTCTGACAAGAATCCAGGCTTTAAATTATCATTGCACCATCCTTTCTCCCTTATATTAAAAGGCAGAGCAACTTTCGGCAGTTAACATAAGGATGAGTCACTGGAGGAGACGTTTTTGTGTGGGGTCGGGGTGGTTTGGGGGACAGGCCCTCTGTCAGTCCGGCGGTTTGTATTTATTATGCCCAGACAGGGGAAGTCGATATGTGTGTGGCAGGTGAAAAGTGCGGAACCTGTTTCAGTCTTACTGAAACAGGATCCGCACTTTTCAGCCTATTCCTTTAAAATCCATTGATTGATCAGCTAGGAATCCACCATGGTTCCATAGACCCCTCTATGCGTGGGCACAGGTACCTGGCCAGTACCAAGATGTATGCTGCAGAGCTTTTGAAATAAACACTACGTGTAGCATTATTTGCCAGTTTTTCAGCACAAATCACCATAATTGTCATAACGTTCGTCTGTGCCTCCTTAAACACAAGATGGCTGCCACGGATAAAACTATGCTGAGGCCTAGGTCACTTCGATTTCACGACACTTGTTACTGGAGCCTGCAAGAAGGCCATTCTTTTAAGTATCATTCCACCATTCTTACTCCATTATTTTAAAATGCAGGGGACTTTTGCAAGTTAGCATAATAATTAGTAGCTGGAGGGTACGTTTTTTTTGTGGTGTTGGTGTGTGTGGAAGGTGCAGGCCATCCGTCAGTTCGCTAGTTTGTGTTTATTTTCCTTAGAGAGGAGAAGTGGGCATGTGTCTGGCAGGTCAAAAGTGCTGACCCCGTTTCTGTCTCACACAGAAATGGGACCTGCACTTTTCACCCCGTTCCTTTAAGAATCATTTGCTTCATCAGCTGGGAATCCACCATGGGTCTCTAGAACGCTCTATGCTTTGGCCCAGTGAAGAGGCTGGTTCAAAGAATTATGTCCCAGAGCGCTTGAAATAACCACCACCATGAGAATTATTTGACAGCTTTTGTAGCACCTTTCACAATAATTGTGATAAGGTTCATCTGTGCCTCCTTAAACCCAATGGCCGCCACGGACAAACATGTGCTGAGGCCTAGGTCACTTGCTGTTGCTAATACTTGGTATGGGTGTCTGGCAATAAACCATTTTTTAGGTATAAGTTGACCATCCTATCTCCATTACTTTAAAAGCCAGAAGACCTTTACCTAGATAGCATAAGGATGAGTCCCTGGAGGGCACGTTTTTGTGTGGGGTGATGGGGGGCGGGGGCAGGCCATCTGTCAATCCAATAGGTTGTTTTTGTTATCCCTAGAGAGGAGAAGTGTGCCTGTGTGTTGCAGGCAAAAAGTGCATATACTGTTTCAGTCTCGATCCGCACTTTTCAGCCTTTTCCATTAAGAATCCTTTAATTCATCATCTGGGAATCCACCATGGTTCTCTAGAACCATCTATGCGTGGGACGAGGTAACTGGCTCGTTCCAAGAAGTATGCCGCAGAGCTTTTAAATTAACCAGTACGTTGAAAATTATTTGCCAGGTTTTCAGCACGTTTCACCATAATTCTGATAACGTTTGTATGTGCCTCCTTAAACCCAAGATGGCTGCCACGGACATAACTATGCTGACGCAGAGCTGACTTGGTGGTGCCTATTTTTGTTAGTGGAGACTGGCAAGAATCCATTCTTGTAAGTATCATTCACCCTTCCTTTCTCCATTATTTAAAAATGCAAGGAAATTTTGCAAGTTAGCATAATAATTAGTAGCTGGAGGAGACTTTTTTTTTGTGGGGTCGGGGTGGTTTGGGGGACAGGCCCTCTGTCAGTCCGGCGGTTTGTATTTATTATGCCCAAACAGGGGAAGTGAATATGTGTGTGGCAGGTGAAAATTGCGGATCCTGTTTCAGTCTTAGAATGAAACAGGATCTGCACTTTTCAGCCTGTTTCTTTAAAAATCCTTTGATTTATCACCTGGGTATCCACCATGGTTCCCTAGTCCCCTCTATCCATGGGCCCAGTAAACTCACCAGTACCAAGTTATATGCCGTAGAGCTTTTGAATTAAATACTACGGATAGACTTATTTGCCAGTTTTTGCAGCACATATCACCATAATTGTGATAAGGTTCGTCTGTGCCTCCTTAATTCCAAGATGGCTGCCGCGGAAAAACGTGTGCTAAGGCCTAGGTCACTTGCTGTTGCCAATACTTTGTATGGGAGTCTGGCAATATGCCAGTCTTTTAGGTACAATTTCACCATCCTATCGCAATTATTTTAAAAGGCAGAGGATATTTCGCCAGATAGCATAAGGATGAGTCGCTGGCATAAGGATCGACGTTTGTGTGTGGGGTGGCCGGGGGCGTGGGCAGACCATCTGTCAATCCGATGCATTGTTTTTCTTATCCCCTGAGAGGAGAATTTGGCCTGTGTGTTGCACTCAAAAAGTGCAGATCCTATTTCCGTCTTAGACTGAAACAGGATCCGCACTTTTCAGCCTGTTCCTTTAAGAATCCTTTGATTCATCACCTGGGAATCCACCATGGTTCTCGAGACCCCTCTATGCGTGGGCACAGGTAACTGGCTTGTTCCAAGAAGTATGCCGCAGAGCTTTTGAATTAACCAGAACGTTTAGAATTATTTGCCAGCTTTTCAGCAGGTTTCACCCTAATTTTGATAACGTTTGTATGTCCCTCCTTAAAATCAAGTTGGCTGCCACGGACATAACTATGCTGAAGCGTAGCTGACTTGGTGTGGCCTATTTTTGTTAGTGGAGACTGACAAGAAGCCATTCTTCTAAGTATCATTCCACCATCCTTTCTCCATTATTTAAAAATCCAGGGAAATTTTGCAAGTTAGCATAATAATTAGTAGCTGGAGGGGACTTTTTTTTTTGTGGGGTCAGTGTGGGTGGGGGTGGCATGCCCTCTGTGAGTTCGCTGGTTTCTTTTTATTATCCCCAGAGAGGAGAAGTGGACATGTGTGTGGCAGGTGAAAAGTGCGGATCCTGTTTCAGTCTTAGACAGAAACAAGATCCGCACTTTTCACCCCGTTCCATTGAGAATCCTTTGCTTCATCAGCTGGGAATCCACCATGGTTCTCTAGACCCCTCTATGCGTGGGCCCAGAAAACTGCCTGGTTCTAAGACGTATTCCACAGACCTTTTCAAATAACCACTAAGTAGAGAATTATTTGCCAGTTTTAGCAGCACCTTTCACCATAATTGTCATAATGTTCGTGTCTTCCCCCTTTATCTCGAGATGACTGCCACGGACAGAAATATGCTGAGGCTCAGCTCACTTGGTGTGGCCGATACTTGGTACTGGAGACTGGCAAGAATACATTCTTTGAAGAATCATTCCACCATCCTTTCTCCACTATTTTACAAGCCAGAGCACCATTTGGCAGTGAGAATAACAAGGAGTCGCTGGAGGGGAAGTTATTATGTGGGGTCTGGGGGGCTGGGGGTCAAGCCCTCTGTCAGTTCTGTGGTTTGTTTTTATTATTCCTAGAGAGGACAAGTGCACATGTGTGTGGCAGGTGAAAAGTGCGGATCCTGTTTCAGTAACTGAAACAGGATCCGCACTTTTCATCCTGTTCCTTTAAGAATACTTTGCTTCATCAGCTGGGAATCCAGCATGGTTCCCTAGACCCCTTAAGACATAGGCCCAGGTAACTGGCCAGTACCAAGATGTATGCCACAGAGCTTTTCAAATAAACACTACGTGTAGAATTATTTGCCAGTTTTTGTAGCACATATCACCAAAATTGTGATAAGGTTCGTCTGTGCCTCCTTAAACATATGATGGCGGCCAGGGAGAAAACCATGCTGAGGCCTAGCTTACCTGGATTTCACGACACTTGTTACTGGAGCCTGGAAGTAGGCCATTCTTTTAAGTAGCATTCCACCATCTTTTCTCCATTATTTTAAAATGCAGGGAAAATTTTGCAAGTTAGCATAATAATTAGAAGCTGGAGGGGACTCTTTTATTTTTGTGGGGTTGGTGTGGGTGGGGGGCACTGGCCCTCTGTCTGTCGCTGCTTTGTGATTATTTTCCCCAGAGAGGAGAAGTGGGCATGTGTGTGACAGGTGAAAAGTGCGGATCCCGTTTCTGTCTTAGATTGAAACAGGACCTGCACTTTTCACCCCGTTCCTTTAAGAATCCTTTGATTCATCAGCTGAGAATCCACCATGGGTCTCTAGAGTGATCTATGCGTGGGCCCAGTTAACTGGCTAGTTGAAACAATTATGCCGTAGATCTTTTGAAATAACCACTACCATGAGAATTGTTTGACAGCTATAGCAGCACCTTTCACCATAATTGTGATAAGGTTCATCTGTCCCTCCTTAAACCCAAGATGGCTTCCACGGACAAAGCTATGCTGAGGCCTATGTCACTTGCTGTTACGAATACTTGGTATGGGAGTCTGGCAATAAGCCAGTCTTTTAGGTATAATTCCACCATCCTATCTCCATTATTTTAGAAGGCAGAGGACTTTTCGCCAGATAGCATAAGGATGAGTCGCTGGAGGGAATTTTTTTGTGTGGAGTGGTGGGGGCCGTGGTCAGGCCATCAGTCAATCTGACGGGTTGTTTTTGTTATCCCTAGAGACGAGAAGAGGGCATGTGTTTTACACGCAAAAAGTGCGGAACCTCTTTCAGTCTTAGACAGAAACAGGATCCGCACTTCCCCCCCACCCCGTTCCATTAAGAATACTTTGCTTCATAAGCTGGGAATCCACCATGGTATTCTAGACCCCACTATGCGTGGGCCCAGAAAACTGCCTGGTTCCAAGAAGTATTCCACAGAGCTTTTGAAATAACCACTACGTTGAGAATTATTTGCCAGTTTTTGCAGCACCTTTCACCATAATTGTCATAATGTTCGCCTCTTCCTCCTTAATCTCGAGATCGCTGCCATGGACAAAACTATGCTGAGGCCTAGCTCACTTCGTGTGGTCGATGGTTTGCACTGGAGACTGGGAAGAATACATTTTTTTAAGTATCATTCCACCATCCTTTCTCCACTATTTTAAAAGCCAGAGCACCTTTCGGGAGTTAGAATAACAAGGAGTCGCTGGAGGGGAATTTTTTATTAGGGGTCTGGGGGGCTGGTGGGGCCAGCCCTCTCTCAGATCTGTGGTTTATTTTTATTATCCTCAGAGAGGAGAAGTGAGCATGTGTGTGGCAGGTGAAAAGTGCTGATCCTGTTTCAGAGACTGAAACAGGATCCCCACTTTTCATCCCATTCCTTTAAGAATCCTTTGCTTCATCAGCTAGGAATCCACCATGGTTCTCCACACTCCACTATGCGTGGGCCCTGTTAACTAGCTAGTTGAAAGAAGTATGCCGCAGAGCTTTTGAAATAACCACTACCATGTTAATTATTTGCCAGCTTTTCCA
>NW_027183359.1:0-19858 GCF_041146395.1 Eulemur rufifrons | reverse complement strand
AAAACAATTAGTAGGGTCAAAATTATGGAGAAAATTGTGATTAGCCATGTTGATGTGTCGAGTTGAGGCATTCACTGCGGAAAGGTCGGGGCTTCCAGTCTTTAACTTAAAAGGTTAATGCTAATTAGCTTCGCAGTGACGTTATAGTATAGATAGAAGTCATTCTTCAAAATGTTTTAATGGAACTAATTCAAGTACGATTGGTATAAAACTGTGATTGGCGCCGCAAATCTCTGAGCATTGTCCGTAATATACACCTGGGCGAGAAGCCATCAATGTAGCTTGATTTAAGCGTCCCGGAATAGCGTCTGTTTTTACGCCTAGGGAGGGGATAGTTCATGAGTGTAGAACATCTTCTGAGGAGATTAGTATTCGGATTGGTAATTCTGTTGGAAGTACAACTCGATTATCAACTTCAAGTAGACGAAGTTCTCCCGGTTTTAGGTCTGAGGGAGGAGTTATGTATGAGTCAAAGCACAGATTTTCATAATCCGTATATTCATAGCTTCAGTATCATTGGTGGCCCATAGTTTTAAGAGTTAAGGAAGGTGTGGTAATCTCATCTATTATGTATAGGATGCGTAATGATGGAAGGGCAATGAGGATGAGAATCACTGCGGGCAGAATAGTTCATACTGTTTCTACTTCTTGGGCATCTATGGTGCTTGTATGAATGAGCTCAGTAGTAAGTATAAGGGAAATAATATAGAGGACTAGAGAACTGATTAGGAATATAATTATTAGAGTGTGGTCGTGAAAGTATAAAAGTTCTTCTATAATGGGGGAAGCAGCGTCTTGGAACCCTAGTTGAACTGGATAAGCCATGAAGATATACAGGGATTTAACCTATGAGTTAACTTCGACAAAGTTATGTAATAATTTTACTAATATCTTATATAAAGAAAGTTGTAATGGTTACACAGTTGGCTTGAAACCAATTTAAGGGGGTTCGAATCCTTCCTTTCTTATACTATGCTTTTACATATGCAGGTTCTTCAAATGTATGGTAGGGTGGGGGGCAGCCGTGAAGTCACTCTAGGTTAGTTGGTGTGAGTTCCACTGTTAGGACTTCTCGTTTTGAGGCAAAGGCCTCCCAAATCATGAAAACTATTAATATAACTGCTGTTAGGGAGATGAAAGAGCCGATGGATGAAACAGTATTTCATATGGTGTAGGCATCCGGGTAGTCGGAATAGCGTCGGGGTATCCCAGATAAACCTAAGAAGTGTTGTGGGAAAAAGGTTATGTTTACACCCACAAATATAATTGAGAAGTGAATTTTAGCTCAAGTGTCGTCTAAGGTATACCCTGAAAATAGAGGAAATCAGTGAACAAAGCCTCCTATGATAGCAAAGACTGCTCCTATTGATAATACATAATGAAAGTGGGCTACTACATAATAAGTATCATGGAGAACAATATCCAGTGATGAGTTGGCAAGTACAATTCCTGTTAAGCCTCCAACCGTGAATAGGAAAATAAAGCCAAGGGCTCATAATATAGCGGGTGATCATTTGATGTTTCCGCCATGTAGTGTTGCTAGTCAGCTAAATACTTTTACACCAGTGGGAATAGCAATAATTATAGTGGCAGACGTAAAATATGCTCGAGTATCTACGTCTATACCTACTGTGAATATATGGTGCGCTCATACGATAAATCCTAAGAAGCCAATAGATATTATAGCTCAGACTATGCCTATATAACCAAATGGCTCTTTTTTACCTGAATAGTATGTGACAATGTGAGAAATTATGCCAAAACCTGGGAGGATTAAGATGTAGACTTCAGGATGTCCGAAGAATCAGAATAGGTGTTGATATAGAATTGGATCACCTCCTCCTGCCGGATCAAAAAATGTAGTGTTGAGATTGCGGTCAGTTAAGAGTATAGTGATTCCTGCTGCTAGAACTGGTAGGGATAGAAGTAAAAGGACAGCGGTAATTATCACGGATCATACAAATAGAGGAGTTTGATATTGTGATATGGCTGGGGGTTTTATGTTAATTACTGTGGTGATGAAGTTGATGGCCCCTAGAATTGAGGATACTCCTGCTAGGTGTAATGAAAAAATTGTTAGATCTACGGAGGCTCCTGCATGGGCTAAATTACCAGCTAGAGGAGGATATACGGTTCACCCAGTTCCAGCGCCTGCTTCTACTATTGAGGATGCTAGAAGTAGTAGAAAGGATGGTGGTAGAAGCCAAAAGCTTATATTATTTATTCGAGGAAATGCCATATCAGGGGCTCCAATTATTAAGGGAACTAGTCAGTTCCCAAAGCCCCCAATTATGATAGGTATAACTATGAAAAAGATTATAACGAAAGCATGAGCTGTTACGATTACATTGTAGATTTGATCATCTCCTAATAAGGCCCCGGGTTGACCAAGTTCTGCTCGAATTAAAAGGCTAAGAGCTGTTCCTACTATGCCTGCTCAAGCCCCAAATAGGAGATAAAGAGTTCCGATATCTTTATGATTGGTTGAGTAGAATCAACGATTGATGAACATAAGTAAGATAGAATGGCTGAGTAAGCATTAGACTGTAAATCTAAAGACAGAGGTGGCTCCTCTTTCTATCAAGTCCTGAAGTGATTATTCATATTGAATTGCAAATTCAAAGAAGCAGCTTCAATTCTGCCGGGGCTTCTCCCGCCTTTTTTTCCCCTAGATAGGCGGGAGAAGTAGATTGAAGCCAGTTGAATAGGGTATTTAGCTGTTAACTAAATTTTCGTGGGGTTGGAGCCCACCAATCTAGGTGAGGACTTAGCTTAATTAAAGTGATTGATTTGCGTTCAGTTGATGTAAGATAGAGTCTTGCAGTCCTTATGACAGAAATTAAGTATCATATACTTTCTTAGGGCTTTGAAGGCTCTTGGTCTATTTAACCTAAATTTCTAGTTTAGGATTAGGAGGGCTGGTGATAGGGGGAGAGTGAGGGTGGTTAGAATAATTAATGGAGGTAAGAGAAATATTTGTTTTGTTTGTTGAAATTGTCATTTTATCTTTAGGTTGTTGAGTGTTGGAAATATGGTTAGTGAGGTGGAGTAGATTAGCCGTAGGTAGAAATATAAGTTTAATAGAGCTAGAATGGTTATAGTTGTTGCTAATATAATATTGTTGTTTTTTGTAAGTTCTTGTGCAATAATTCATTTGGGTAGAAAGCCTGTAAGTGGGGGAAGTCCTCCTAAGGATAGTAGAGAGATAAGAATTGTGATGGTTATTGTTGGGGTTTTATTTCATAGGTTTGATAGAGCGAGTGTTGTAGTACTAGTGTTAATATTTAGTATTGTAAACATGGCAATGGTTAATATTAGGTAAATTAATAGGTTTAATGTTGTTATGGAGGGGCAATATATGAGGATTGCCATTATTCAGCCTATGTGAGCGATGGATGAATAGGCTATGATTTTTCGTAGTTGGGTTTGGTTTAGTCCTCCTCAACCACCTACTATAATTGATAATGTGGTGATTAGAAGGAGGATATTTGGATTAATTGATGGGTAGATTTGAAGTATAATGGAAATGGGGGCTAGTTTTTGTCATGTTAGGAGTAATATGCCTGATATTAGTGAGATTCCTTGAGTAACTTCGGGTACTCAGAAGTGAAAGGGGGTTATGCCTAGTTTTATTGTTAGTGCTAGGATAATTGAGAAGGAAATTAATTGATTACATATGTTGGTAATGCCTCATTGACCGGAGTATATGGCGTTGGTAACAATGGTAAATATAAGTAATATAGAGGCTGTTGCTTGTGTTAGAAAATATTTGGTGGCGGCTTCTGTTGATCGGGGGTTAGCTTTTTCTATGAGGATAGGGATGATGGCTAATATGTTAATTTCTAACCCAATTCACATTAGGAGTCAATGAGAGCTAATTATTGTTAATGTAGTCCCTATAAAGATGGTTAGTATAATTGGTATTAGGACGATGGGTTTAATTAGTACGGGAAGGATATAAACCAACATTTTCGGGGTATGGGCCCGATAGCTTATTTAGCTGACCTTACTAAATATAGAATAGGGTGTGTTTTGGGTAGCACGAGGGATTTTGAATCCTTAGGAGCAGGTTCAATTCCTGTAATTCTAGAAATAAGAGGATTTAAACCTCTATTATTTACTCTATCAAAGTAATTCTTTTGTCAGACATATTTCTATATTTGGGGTGGAATACATGATGTAAGTACGGGTAATGACACGTACCATATGCATAATGCTAATGTTAGGGGAAGAAAATTTTTTCATAATAAGTGTATGAGTTGGTCGTATCGGAATCGTGGGTAGGATGCTCGTACTCATAGAAAGAGAGTGGTCAGAAGTAAGGTTTTAGTGGCAAAACTTGTTGTATATGTTTCTGGTGTGTGAAGGTTATATAGTGCTCCTAGGAATAGGGTGGTGGTTAGGGCATTTATTATAATGATGTTTGTATATTCTGCTATAAAAAATAGGGCGAATGGACCCGCAGCATATTCTACGTTGAAACCTGAGACAAGTTCGGATTCTCCTTCTGTTAGGTCGAAAGGGGCTCGGTTTGTTTCTGCTAAGGTGGAAATAAATCATATTATGGCTAAGGGTCACGAGGGGATAATGAGTCAAAGATATTCTTGAGTTGTGATAAGGGTTGAAAGGGTAAATGAACCATTTATTAGGAGGAGGGATAGAAGGATAATGGCTAGTGTAACTTCATATGAAATTGTTTGTGCAACTGCTCGTAAAGCTCCGATTAAAGCATATTTTGAGTTGGAAGCTCAGCCTGATCATAAAATTGAATATACGGCTAGACTAGAGGTTGCTAGGATAAATAGAAGTCCTATGTTTATATTAATTAGTGGATATGGGAGTGGTAGTGGAATTCATATAACGAGAGCGATAGTTAAGGCTAGTGTTGGTGCAATGGTGTAGAGGGAGGAGGAAGAGGTGAGGGGTCGTAGTGGTTCTTTAATAAATAATTTTATTGCGTCGGCGAAGGGTTGAATTATACCGTGAGGGCCTACTACATTTGGGCCTTTTCGAAGTTGTATATAACCTAGGATTTTTCGTTCGGCTAGCGTAAGGAAAGCTATGGCTAGTAAAATGGGGACAATTAGCAAGAGGAGATTAAGTATGAACATGAATGTTAGGGAGAGGAGTTGAACCTCTGATTGTAAAGTCTTAAGTTTTATGCAATTACCGGGCTCTGCCACCTTAACGAACCCTGGTCTCGGGTAGGGTATTAAGTAATGTGTTAGGTTAAGTTTATAGCATCTATAAAATTGAGAGCTCTCTGTTGAGTTGGCTCTATTTCTCTTGTCCTTTCGTACTGGGAGGAATATTAAATAGATAGAAACCGACCTGGATTACTCCGGTCTGAACTCAGATCACGTAGGACTTTAACCGTTGAACAAACGGACCTTTAATAGCGGTTACACCATTGGGGTGTCCTGATCCAACATCGAGGTCGTAAACCCTATTGTCGATATGGACTCTATAATAGGATTGCGCTGTTATCCCTAGGGTAACTTGTTCCATTGGTCAAATTAGTTTGGATCAATTTAGCACGGAAGTTGCTTTGACTAGTGAAGTCTAGGCTGAAATTGTTCGGAGGTTTAGTTATGCTCCGAGGTCACCCCAACCGAAATTTTTAACCCAAAAAATCAATAGATATTATACCCGCTTTGGTTATTGAGTAAATGTATTTGGGTTAATTGATTTAAGCTCCATAGGGTCTTCTCGTCTTATTATTGTATTCCCGCCTCTTCACGGGAAGGTCAATTTCACTGATTGGGAGCATGAGACAGTTTAACCCTCGTGTGGCCTTTCATTCAAGTCCTAAATTAAAGAACAAATGATTATGCTACCTTTGCACGGTCAGGATACCGCGGCCGTTGAACATATGTCACTGGGCAGGCAGTGCCTCTAATACTAGTCATGCTAGAGGTGATGTTTTTGGTAAACAGGCGGGGTTAGTTTTTGCCGAGTTCCTTTTGCTCCTTTTAATCTTTCCTTAGTGCATGCCTGTGTTGGATTAACAGTTATTTGGATAGATATTGTTTAAGTTGTGTTTGATTTATGTTTTTGTTTAACTATCAGTGGGCATCCGATCTGATATAGGCTTATGCAAGGAGAATAGTGGATTCTTGTTACTTATATTAACAGTAGTGCTTCTATCTAGTGATAGATTGGTTCGGTTAGTTGGTAGGAGGTGGGGTAAAAGTTTGGGATCAGTTTGATTTGGTGTGTTGAGCTTGAACGCTTTCTTAATTGGTAGCTGCTTTTAGGCCAACTATGGAATAAGATTTTTTTTACTCTCTACTAAAGGTTGTAGCCTGTTCTAAAGGGCTGTCCCCCTTTAGATTATATTTTAAATTTACATTGGGTTTTGAGTACTTAGGGTAAATTTAAAGTTGAACTAAAATTCTTTCCCGAACAACCAGCTATCACCAGGCTCGATAAGCTTTTTACCTCTACTCATAGATTTTCTCACTATTTTGCCACATAGATGAGTGTGCTCTTATGTAACTATTTATGAGTAGCTCGTCTGGTTTCGGGTTTGTTGACTAAAATTCTTTTTGTCAAGTTGCTCTAGTTAAGTCATTATGCAAAAGGTACAAGTAGTGAGCTTTGCTTTTATATACTTTTAATTGTTCTTTCATCTTTCCCTTGCGGTACTTTGTCTATAGCGCCGAGTGAAATTTCTATCTCCTATACTATTGCTTAGTGGTAAATGGTTTAATTTAAAGTTTAATAGATTTATTGTTTTTTAGGTAAAGTTGGGCTAGTTTTAGTTTCAAAGTGGTCATGTATTATGAAATCTTCTGGGTGTAGGCCAGATGCTTTAGGGTTAAGCTACACTTTGAATATTCCAAGCACACTTTCCAGTATGCTTACCTTGTTACGACTTGTCTCCTCTTGTTTTAAGTTTAATGTAATTATAAAGTAAGTAGTTAATGAGTTGAGGAGGGTGACGGGCGGTGTGTGCGTGCTTCATGGCCCTATTCAATTAAGCTCTCTATTCTTAATTTACTGCTAAATCCTCCTTTAGCTTTTAATTTCATAAAGGCTGCTGTTGGGTAATTGTTCTGTATTAGAAAATGTAGCCCATTTCTTCCCACTCCATAGACTACACCTTGACCTAACGTTTTTATGTCTGTGTTTTTGCTTACTTTTAGGCCTTAACAAGGTTTGCTGAGGATGGCGGTATATAGGTTGAATTAGCAAGGAGTGGTGAGGTTTATCGGGGTTTATCGATTATAGAACAGGCTCCTCTAGAGGGATATAAAGCACCGCCAAGTCCTTTGAGTTTTAAGCTATTGCTTGTAGTGCTCTGGCGAGTAATTTTGTTCATTAATTACTTGGGTTTACGGCTAAGCATAGTGGGGTATCTAATCCCAGTTTGAGTCTTAGTTGTCGTGTTTTCAGAATATTAAAGTCACTTTCGTAGATTAGTTTTGTTTTAGCTAGGGCGTTTTACAGCTTAGATAAAATTTAACTTTATTTATGTGAGTCTTAAACACACTTTACGCCGGGTTTATATTAGTTTGGGTTAATCGTATGACCGCGGTGGCTGGCACGAGATTTACCAACCCTATATATCAGTATAGCTTAGTCAAACTTTCGTTTATTGCTTAAATTTAATCACTGCTGTGTCCCGTGGGGGTGTGGTTTAGCAAGGTGTGGTGAGCTATCTGTTGATGTGCTTGATACCTGCTCCTTTTAATCGGAGAGATTTGGAGGGCATTCTCACTGGAGTGCGGTTACTTGCATGTGTAATCTTACTGATAACTAATAGGAAGGCTAGGACCAAACCTGTGTGTTCATGGGGTGAAGTACCCGTCTAGGCATTTTCAGTGCCTTGCTTTGGTAGTTTAAGCTACATTAACTTAAATTCTGGGTCGTTATGGAGGACATTTTGAGTATGATACTAATATTTAATTTATTTTGGGGCCTGTAGGTAAGGGAGGGATTGCTACGGTTTTGATTGAATTAGGAGTGTAAGTTGGGGTTTAATTATTAATTATTACGTTGATTTAGTTATTTGAGGGGGCAGCTCCTTAAGTTAGGTAAGGCTTATAGGTAAAACACTAGTAATTATTGGGTTCAGGATTTTAGGGGGGGGGTCTAAATTAATAGGGACATGGCAGTTAAAATTTTAGTAAAGATACAAATAAGGCACTAGTTTTAGTTGAAAGTCAGTGCGGAGCTTTTGTTTTTGGGGTTTGGCAAGAGTGAATACCAAAATCTGTACAAAACTAAAATGGGGGGTAGGGGGGTTTGCGTAAGATAATTTGGTATATTTAACGCGCACGCGTGGGTGTACGTGTACGTGTACATGTGCGTGTGCGTGTGGGTGTGCGTGTGCGTGTGGGTGTGCGTGTGCGTGTGGGTGTGCGTGTGCGTGTGCATGTGCATGTGCATGTGCATGTGCATGTGCATGTGCATGTGCATGTGCATGTGCATGTGCATGTGCGTGTGGGTGTGGGTGTGGGTGTGCATGTGCATGTGCATGTGCATGTGCATGTGCATGTGCATGTGCATGTGCATGTGCATGTGCATGTGGGTGTGGGTGTGCATGTGCATGTGCATGTGGGTGTGGGTGTGGGTGTGGGTGTGCATGTGCATGTGCATGTGCATGTGCATGTGCATGTGCATGTGCATGTGCATGTGCATGTGCATGTGCATGTGCATGTGCATGTGCGTGTGGGTGTGGGTGTGGGTGTATCTCTTATGTCCTTCAAGCATGAATAAAATAGCCACTAGTGGTAGTTATGGTTCTACGGGCATTGGTATAAATAGTCAACTATGGTTGTTATGTCTTTCGAACATGGATTAAATAGTCATCTGTGATCATTATGAGGGCAAAGAAGGTACATATTATGATTTGCTGCATTAATATGCCCTTGGGCGTGGGCCGAGCCGCGTCGGCGCAGGCCATGCTGCATCCCTGCATACCGAAAATTAAAAAATACCATCTGCCTGACAGCTCAGTTATGTCCATGCCATGGGCTGATTAGTAATCAATCCATCGAGATGTCTCATTTAAGAGGAACGAGTGAGCGGGTATAATGGTATGGCCCTGAGGTAAGAACCAGAGGCCAGATAAAGTTTCAGTATAGACACCCCCAAGTTTAATGGGCGTAGAGCAAGAAGAGGGGCATTCTACGGGCGGGTTGCTGGTTTCACGGAGGATGGTAGATTAAGCTACGATCTAATGGAAGGGGATATCCGTATTGACGAGAAATTTTGACATTGAATGCGCAAGTGTCCGATTAATTGAGGAATGTGCTATGTACGCTATGAAGTAATGTACTGGCTTATATGCGTATGGACTAGACTCTTATGTACGTCTTATCGGTATGTTTTATGTACGGTAATAGGTAGACTGGACCTGCTTATATGCATGAGGACTGGAACTGTATGTACGATTATACATATATGTCCTATGTAAGATTAAACATATATAGTACTAGTACATATTAATGGGGAAAGGCACATAATGCACGATATACATAAAAGTAGTACTATTTGTGTTATATAGGCAAGGAGTAGTTTAAGTAGAATTTCAGCTTTGGGTGCTGAAGGTGGGGCTAGTGCTTCCTCCTTGAGGTGTCCTTGGGAGAGGTTCCCCATTTCTGGTTTACAAGACCAGGGTATTGAGTTTGTACTACAAGGACTCTTCATTTGAGTATCTTATTTTCAATCAGGCTTACTATTGGTATAAGAATAAGGATGAGGGTGAAGTATAAAATGGATGCTGCTTGACCAATGGCGATGAACGGGTATTCGACGGGTTGGCCTCCAATCCATGTAAGGATAAATAGGTCGGCTGTTAGGGTTCAGAATAGACACTGACTAAGGGGTCGGAATAGTATGCTTCGTTGTTTGGCTGTATGGAGAATGGGAATAATTGCTAGGATTAGGATAGAGAAGATTAGGGCTAATACACCTCCTAGTTTGTTAGGGATGGATCGTAGGATAGCGTAGGCAAATAGAAAGTATCATTCTGGTTTAATATGGGGTGGAGTGCTGAGAGGGTTAGCTGGTGTGTAGTTGTCGGGGTCACCTAATAGGTCTGGGGAGAATAGTACAAGTATTATTGTTAGGAGGATAAGAAGGAGTAGCCCTAGTAAGTCTTTAATGGTGTAATAGGGGTGGAAAGGAATTTTGTCGGAGTCTGATGAAGTTCCTAGTGGGTTGTTAGATCCTGTTTCGTGAAGGAAGAGGAGGTGTACTAGTACTAGGGCTGCAATAATGAAGGGTAAGATAAAGTGAAAGGCGAAGAAGCGGGTCAGGGTGGCTTTATCGACGGAGAAACCGCCTCAGATTCATTCTACTAAGTTAGAACCAATATATGGAATTGCTGAGAGGAGATTTGTAATTACTGTAGCCCCTCAAAATGATATTTGTCCTCATGGAAGGACATACCCTATAAAAGCTGTGGCTATTACTGTGAATAGTAGGATAATACCGATGTTTCAGGTCTCTGTTAAGGTGAATGAGCCATAGTACAGTCCTCGGCCGATGTGAATAAATAAGCATAAGAAGAATATGGATGCTCCATTGGCGTGGAGGTAGCGAATAATTCAGCCATAGTTTACGTCACGGCAGATGTGGGTAACAGAGGAAAATGCTGTTGTTGTGTCTGCTGTGTAGTGTATTGCTAGGAATAGTCCTGTAATGATTTGTAGAGCTAGGCAGGCCCCTAGGAGGGAACCGAAATTTCATCATGAAGAGATATTGGATGGTGCTGGGAGATCAATGAATGAGTTGTTTATAATTTTTATCAAGGGGTGATTCTTTCGGATGTTGTTCATTAGTGTTTTTGTAGTTGAAGTACAACGATGATTTTTCATGTCATTGGTCATGGTTAGAGTCCATGTAAGAATTATGATATATGTCATGTTTTTATTAAGCATTTTACTTGTGCTAGGTTTTGTGAGTATTTCTTCAAAACCTTCTCCTATTTATGGTGGGGTGGGGCTTATTATTAGTGGAGCTTTGGGTTGTGGTATTGTTATGGGGTTTGGGGGTTCTTTTATAGGTTTGATAGTATTTTTAATTTATTTGGGTGGTATACTTGTTGTTTTTGGCTATACTACAGCTATGGCTACGGAAGAGTATCCTGAGACTTGAGGGTCTAATGTTGTTATTTGGGGGGTAGTATTGTTGGGGGTGAGTGTAGAGTTATTTATGGTAATGTGAATATTAGAGCATGGTGGTTTTGGGGTGGGGGGTGTTTTTGGTGGTGTAGAGGATTGAGTAAGTTTTGAGAGTAAAGGGGGTGGTGTAGTTCGTGAGGATTGTTTAGGTGTGGCTTCCTTATATGATAGTGCTAGTTGATTTGCAGCTGTTGCAGGTTGGTCTTTGTTTGTTAGTGTTTTGATTGTTATTGAAATTATTCGGAGGTGATAGGAATTATATGAATAGTAAGAGGGTAAGGAGTAGGGATATAAGGAATGAGAGGAAATAGAATTTGATTAGGCCTGTTTGGTTTGAAATGATGGTGGAGGATAGTATTTGTAGGTGGGATAAATTTTTTGGTATGGCTTTTTCCAGTCAGATTAAATCTAGAAGGAGGGATGCTGTGTTTTGGCTTAGGTTTAAGTTATGTGAAGGGATTAGGCGGTGTGTGGTTGTTGGATAATATCCTAGAGAGTTTGAGAAATTGAATAAATGTGAGGGTAATTTGAGATTTAAATTTTTTGTTATAAGATTTAGTTCTATTGCTAAGGCAAACCCTATAATAGTTACTGTTAGGGCTGTGAGTTTTAGGTGAAGTGGTATTGTTATTTGGGGGATGTTTATAGGTAAGATATTGTTGGTTAGGAAAAATCCGGCGAAGATGCTGCCGAGTGTTAGGCGTTTAATTGAGTTAATTAGTAAGGGGTTATTTTCATTAATGGGGGTTGAGGTTGTGAATCGAGGTTGGCCTAATAGGGCATAGAAAATAATACGGGTGCTGTAAATAGCTGTTATGGAGGTTGCGATGAGTGTAATTGTAAGGGCTCAGGCGTTGACGTTGGATAAATTTGCGGATTCGATAATTAGGTCTTTGGAGTAGAAGCCTGTTAGAAAAGGCATTCCTGTAAGGGCTAGGCTCCCGATTGTAAGGGAGGATGATGTGAAGGGTATTGATTTAAATAGGCCTCCTATTTTTCGAATGTCTTGTTCGTCGTTTAAATTATGGATAATTGATCCGGAGCACATAAATAACATGGCTTTGAAGAAGGCGTGATTACAGATGTGGAGAAAAGCTAGGTAGGGTTGGTTAATTCCTATAGTAACCATTATTAATCCTAGTTGGCTTGAGGTGGAGAAAGCTACGATCTTTTTGATATCATTTTGTGTGAGGGCACAGATTGCTGTGAATAGTGTAGTAATGGCGCCTAGGCATAATATTAGGGTCTGAATGGATTGATTGCTTTCTATTAGGGGGTGGAATCGGATTAGGAGGAAGATTCCTGCAACGACTATTGTGCTGGAATGGAGTAGGGCTGAAACTGGAGTCGGGCCTTCTATTGCTGATGGTAGTCAGGGATGTAGTCCAAATTGGGCTGATTTTCCGGTGGCTGCTAGGAGAAGACCGATTAGTGGAATTATGCTCGGGTTGTGGTTTAGTATAAATATTTGTTGGAATTCTCATGTGTTGGAATATATTAGGAATCATGCTATAGCTAAGATGAACCCGATATCTCCAATGCGATTATATAAGATTGCTTGAAGGGCTGCTGTGTTTGCGTCTGTTCGCCCATATCATCAACCAATTAGTAAGAAGGATATAATGCCGACTCCTTCCCAGCCGATAAAAAGTTGAAATAGGTTGTTAGCTGTTACTAAAATCAGTATAGTGATAAGGAATAATAGAAGATATTTGAAGAACTGATCAATGTTGGGATCCGAATGTATATACCATATTGAAAATTCTATGATGGATCAGGTGACAAATAGTGCTACTGGTACGAATAGTATTGAAAAATAGTCTAATTTGAAGCTGATGGATAGTTTTAGGGTTTGAATTGTTATTCAATGTCAGTGAAAAATGATTGCTTCTTGTCCTGAAGAAATAAATAGTGCAGTTGGGATGAGGCTGGTAGTAAAAGCGCATGCGATAGAAGATTTTACATGTAGTGTGAATGAGTAATCTTTATAGGCATTTATGATATTTATAATAACGGGTAATGTTAAGATTATTAGTGTAACAAGGGTAAAAGAGGTTAGTAGATTTATTACTTTTATTTGGAGTTGCACCAATTTTTTGGTTCCTAAGACCAACGGATGACTTCTATCCTTTAAAAGTTGAGAGAACCATATTGTTATATACGGAGTGTAGAGTTAGCAGTTCGTACGTTATTTTCTCTCGGTAAATAAGAAGATTTAAGCTTCTATCATTAGATTCACAATCTAGTGCTTTGTTTAAACTATATTTACAGTATGTGAGTCCTAGGATAATTTTAGGGTTTAGAGTAAGTAGGAGGAGGGGAAGTATGTGTATGGATATTAGGGTATTTTCTCGTGTCAGGGATGGGTTGAGATTATATGTGTGATATGTGAGCTTACCTCGTTGTGTAATAGTTAATATGTAAAGTGAGTATAGGGCGGTAATGAGTATATTTAGGCCTACTAAGATAATTGTAATGTTTGATCATGAGAAGGAGGCTATGGTTACGAATAGCTCACCAATTAAATTAATTGAAGGTGGTAAAGCCAGGTTGGTTAGGCTGGCAAGCAGTCATCAGGTAGCTATGAGAGGGAGGAGGGCTTGAATTCCTCGTGCTAATAGTATTGTACGGCTATGGATTCGCTCGTAATTTGAGTTGGCAAGGCAGAATAATATAGATGATGTAAGGCCATGTGCAACTATTAGGATGGTTGCTCCTATGAAGCTTCATGGTGTTTGGATAAGAATTCCTACAACCACCAATGCCATATGGCTCACTGATGAGTAGGCGATGAGTGACTTTAGGTCTGTTTGTCGTAGACAAATAGAGCTAGTTATGATTATTCCTCATAAACATAACATAAGGAAAGGATATGCTATGTGTTTTGTTAGTGGGTCGAGAATTGTGGTGATTCGTATTATTCCGTATCCTCCTAGTTTTAGAAGTACTGCTGCAAGGACTATTGATCCTGCGATGGGGGCTTCGACGTGGGCTTTGGGTAGTCATAGGTGAAGTCCATATAGGGGTATTTTAACTATAAATGCCATGATACATGCTATTCATAGGATGCTATTAGATCAGGAGTTGGGCATTTCTTGAAGGTAAAATTTTATTGTTAGTATATTTAGTGAACCTAAATAATTTTGAATATAAATTAATGCTACGAGTAATGGTAGGGATCCAATAAGAGTATAAAACAGGAAGTATAAGCCTGCGTTTAATCGTTCTGTTTGGTTACCTCAGCGGGTAATAATAATGAGGGTTGGGATTAGGGTAGCTTCAAATAGAATGTAAAACAAAATTAGTTCGGTAGCGGTAAATGTTATAATTAAAAATATTTGTAGTGAAATTAATATGGAGAGATAAAGTTTTTTTAGGATTCAGGATTCTTTTGTAAGATGATATTGGCTAGCCATAATCATGAGTGGGAGAAGTCATATTGTTAAAATTACAAGGGGGGATGATAATGGGTCAGAGAAGAAAGTTAATGAGAAATTGTTACTGTTGTCACTGAATTGATTTAAGAATGACAGGCCTGCGAGGCTAATTAGCAGACTATGTGAGGTTGTATTAATTCAAATTATGGTTTTATTAGAGTATCAAGTTACTGGAAATAATATGATTGTGGGGATGATAATTTTTAACATTGGAGAAGGTTTAGATTTTGAATGTAGTCTAAGCCGTAGGTGTTGGATACTGTGACTAACAGGGCTAGGCCTACGGCAGCTTCACAGGCCGCGAAAACTAAAAGTAGGATAGGTATCATGAAAGATGCTGTGAAGTGCAAATTTAGGATGGTGAGGGTACTTAGAATAAATATGGATAACATTATGCCTTCTAAACATAGTAGTGAAGATATTAAATGGGATCGGAAGATTAATATACCTAGAAGGGCAGTGATGAAAGCTAGAATAATATTGGTTGAAATTGAGGGCATATTGATAATTATGAGTTAGTCATAATCTAATGAGTCGAAATCATTTATTTTAATTTAAACTAATTATCATGTTATTCTACTCATTCTAGGCCTTTTTGAAGTCATTCGTAGGCAAGGCCTGCTGCTAGGATTGAAACTAGGATGAGGGCCACTGCTAGTATAAGTTTTGGGTTAGTTGTTTGGGATGCTCAAGGGAGAGGAAGAAGGAGGGCAATTTCTAAGTCAAATAGAAGGAATGTGATGGCTACTAGAAAAAATTTTATGGAAAAGGGTAGGCGGGCTGAACCCATAGGGTCGAACCCGCATTCATAAGGGCTATATTTTTCTGTGTAGACGTTTAGTTGTGGGAGTCAAAATGCGATTGTTACAAGAAGTAGTGTTAGAACAATATTAGTTGTGAGGGCAAGTGGGAGGTTAATTATTCTTTTTCGGTTTTCACCGAAGTTAATTGATTGGAAGTCAATTGTATTGGGTCAATACTAAAAGAATAAGATCCTCATCAATAAATGGATACATAAAGGAATAGTCATACTACGTCGACGAAGTGTCAATATCAGGCTGCGGCTTCGAAACCAAAGTGATGATTAGAGGTGAAGTGAAATTTGAGTTGGCGGAAGAAGCAAACGGTGAGGAAAGTGGATCCAATAATAACATGGAGGCCATGAAAGCCTGTTGCTATAAAGAATGTTGAGCCGTAGACACCATCTGAGATTGTGAAGGATGTTTCGAAATATTCTGAGGCTTGGAGAAGTGTAAAGTAAATACCTAAGGTGATGGTAATGAGTAGGGCTTGAAGTATATGTATTCGATCACCTTCCATTAGACTATGGTGAGCCCAAGTGATAGACACACCTGAGGCCAGGAGTACAGCTGTATTAAGTAGTGGGACTTCAAGGGGGTTAAGAGGGTGAATGCCCGTTGGAGGTCAGCATCCACCTAGTTCAGGAGTAGGGGCTAAACTTGAGTGATAAAAGGCTCAGAAAAACCCGGCGAAGAAAAAAATTTCTGAAATAATAAATAGTACTATACCATATCGGAGGCCTTTTTGGACAATTGAGGTATGATGTCCTTGAAATGTACCTTCTCGCACAATATCTCGTCATCATTGATATATTGTTAGTAGATTTGTTAATATGCCTATGGTTAGAAGTGTGGTATTATTAAAGTGGAATCATATGGCAAGACCAGATGTTATTAGTAGGGCAGAGAGAGCTCCAGTTAGGGGTCAGGGACTAGGATTAACTATGTGGTAGGCGTGGGTTTGGTGGGTCATTAGGTGTTGTCATGTAAGTAAAGGCTAACTAGTAGGGTAAATACATAGGCCTGAATTAGAGCAACGGCGAATTCAAGAATTGTAAGAAGGGTGAGGATAATGAATGTGATCGAAGCTGTAGTAGGGCTGATGGAAGAAAGTACTAAGGTAGCCCCTCCAATTAGATGCATAAGAAGGTGGCCTGCTGTAATATTGGCAGTTAGTCGTACGGCCAGGGCTATAGGTTGAATGAAGAGGCTAATGGTTTCAATAATTACTAGTATGGGAATTAAAGGGATTGGTGTTCCTTGAGGTAGGAAGTGGGCCAGGGATGCCTTTGTTTTGTGGCGGAAACCTTTGATTACCGCAGCTGCTCAGAGTGGAATTGCTATGCCTAGATTTATAGATAGTTGTGTGGTAGGAGTGAATGAGTGGGGCAATAAGCCTAGTAAATTAGTAGAGCCAATAAATAGAATTAGTGAGATTAATATTAGAGATCAAGTTCGTCCTTTGATATTGTGAATTAATATTAATTGTTTTAGGATCAACTGAATTAGTCATTGTTGTAATGAGGTTAGTCGGTTATTAATTAGGCGAGTAGGGGAGGGAAAGAGAATGCTTGGAATTATAATGATAAAGATGACGATAGGGATTCCTACAATTGTTGGGGTAATGAAAGAGGCAAATAAATTTTCGTTCATTTTGTTTCTCAAGGGTTAGTGTGTGAGTATTTATTAGTGTCTTTTAATGTTAGGCTTAGGGGGTAATTGAATTTTGAAATTTTCAGTTGGAAAACAATTAGTAGGGTCAAAATTATGGAGAAAATTGTGATTAGCCATGTTGATGTGTCGAGTTGAGGCATTCACTGCGGAAAGGTCGGGGCTTCCAGTCTTTAACTTAAAAGGTTAATGCTAATTAGCTTCGCAGTGACGTTATAGTATAGATAGAAGTCATTCTTCAAAATGTTTTAATGGAACTAATTCAAGTACGATTGGTATAAAACTGTGATTGGCGCCGCAAATCTCTGAGCATTGTCCGTAATATACACCTGGGCGAGAAGCCATCAATGTAGCTTGATTTAAGCGTCCCGGAATAGCGTCTGTTTTTACGCCTAGGGAGGGGATAGTTCATGAGTGTAGAACATCTTCTGAGGAGATTAGTATTCGGATTGGTAATTCTGTTGGAAGTACAACTCGATTATCAACTTCAAGTAGACGAAGTTCTCCCGGTTTTAGGTCTGAGGGAGGAGTTATGTATGAGTCAAAGCACAGATTTTCATAATCCGTATATTCATAGCTTCAGTATCATTGGTGGCCCATAGTTTTAAGAGTTAAGGAAGGTGTGGTAATCTCATCTATTATGTATAGGATGCGTAATGATGGAAGGGCAATGAGGATGAGAATCACTGCGGGCAGAATAGTTCATACTGTTTCTACTTCTTGGGCATCTATGGTGCTTGTATGAATGAGCTCAGTAGTAAGTATAAGGGAAATAATATAGAGGACTAGAGAACTGATTAGGAATATAATTATTAGAGTGTGGTCGTGAAAGTATAAAAGTTCTTCTATAATGGGGGAAGCAGCGTCTTGGAACCCTAGTTGAACTGGATAAGCCATGAAGATATACAGGGATTTAACCTATGAGTTAACTTCGACAAAGTTATGTAATAATTTTACTAATATCTTATATAAAGAAAGTTGTAATGGTTACACAGTTGGCTTGAAACCAATTTAAGGGGGTTCGAATCCTTCCTTTCTTATACTATGCTTTTACATATGCAGGTTCTTCAAATGTATGGTAGGGTGGGGGGCAGCCGTGAAGTCACTCTAGGTTAGTTGGTGTGAGTTCCACTGTTAGGACTTCTCGTTTTGAGGCAAAGGCCTCCCAAATCATGAAAACTATTAATATAACTGCTGTTAGGGAGATGAAAGAGCCGATGGATGAAACAGTATTTCATATGGTGTAGGCATCCGGGTAGTCGGAATAGCGTCGGGGTATCCCAGATAAACCTAAGAAGTGTTGTGGGAAAAAGGTTATGTTTACACCCACAAATATAATTGAGAAGTGAATTTTAGCTCAAGTGTCGTCTAAGGTATACCCTGAAAATAGAGGAAATCAGTGAACAAAGCCTCCTATGATAGCAAAGACTGCTCCTATTGATAATACATAATGAAAGTGGGCTACTACATAATAAGTATCATGGAGAACAATATCCAGTGATGAGTTGGCAAGTACAATTCCTGTTAAGCCTCCAACCGTGAATAGGAAAATAAAGCCAAGGGCTCATAATATAGCGGGTGATCATTTGATGTTTCCGCCATGTAGTGTTGCTAGTCAGCTAAATACTTTTACACCAGTGGGAATAGCAATAATTATAGTGGCAGACGTAAAATATGCTCGAGTATCTACGTCTATACCTACTGTGAATATATGGTGCGCTCATACGATAAATCCTAAGAAGCCAATAGATATTATAGCTCAGACTATGCCTATATAACCAAATGGCTCTTTTTTACCTGAATAGTATGTGACAATGTGAGAAATTATGCCAAAACCTGGGAGGATTAAGATGTAGACTTCAGGATGTCCGAAGAATCAGAATAGGTGTTGATATAGAATTGGATCACCTCCTCCTGCCGGATCAAAAAATGTAGTGTTGAGATTGCGGTCAGTTAAGAGTATAGTGATTCCTGCTGCTAGAACTGGTAGGGATAGAAGTAAAAGGACAGCGGTAATTATCACGGATCATACAAATAGAGGAGTTTGATATTGTGATATGGCTGGGGGTTTTATGTTAATTACTGTGGTGATGAAGTTGATGGCCCCTAGAATTGAGGATACTCCTGCTAGGTGTAATGAAAAAATTGTTAGATCTACGGAGGCTCCTGCATGGGCTAAATTACCAGCTAGAGGAGGATATACGGTTCACCCAGTTCCAGCGCCTGCTTCTACTATTGAGGATGCTAGAAGTAGTAGAAAGGATGGTGGTAGAAGCCAAAAGCTTATATTATTTATTCGAGGAAATGCCATATCAGGGGCTCCAATTATTAAGGGAACTAGTCAGTTCCCAAAGCCCCCAATTATGATAGGTATAACTATGAAAAAGATTATAACGAAAGCATGAGCTGTTACGATTACATTGTAGATTTGATCATCTCCTAATAAGGCCCCGGGTTGACCAAGTTCTGCTCGAATTAAAAGGCTAAGAGCTGTTCCTACTATGCCTGCTCAAGCCCCAAATAGGAGATAAAGAGTTCCGATATCTTTATGATTGGTTGAGTAGAATCAACGATTGATGAACATAAGTAAGATAGAATGGCTGAGTAAGCATTAGACTGTAAATCTAAAGACAGAGGTGGCTCCTCTTTCTATCAAGTCCTGAAGTGATTATTCATATTGAATTGCAAATTCAAAGAAGCAGCTTCAATTCTGCCGGGGCTTCTCCCGCCTTTTTTTCCCCTAGATAGGCGGGAGAAGTAGATTGAAGCCAGTTGAATAGGGTATTTAGCTGTTAACTAAATTTTCGTGGGGTTG
>NW_027183358.1:0-19936 GCF_041146395.1 Eulemur rufifrons | reverse complement strand
TGGTTGACCGGATGTCTGGTCTGTGGTTGTCATCCTGACAGGGAGGCTTTGGGACGGATTTGGTCTCTCTGGCCTCGCTGCCCCTAGGGGTCACCCTGCGATCGGTATTCTTCTCGCGTGGGGCGAGGGGGCGCTCCGGAGCATTCCTCTCCTCTCGGAGTTTCTGTCTGCAGTCTCTCGACTTGCTCTCACTCCCCTACCCTGCTGTGTGACTTTCTTTTTGGTCCTTTCATTTTATCTATTCTCTCTTTGCCTTTTCCTGCCCGCCTTTCCGCTCCCCCCCCCCCCGGATTCATGGTTTCACGTCACGCGGGTGACGTGCCGACACACCAGGAGGCCCTTCTCACACGTGCGCGTGAACACGCAATCAACACGTTTATGAACTAGAAAGGGATCTGGTGTGACTTTGCTATTATTTCCCCTCCCCTCCTCCCCGCGCTGAGAATGAGTTTCCCCGGGCTCGTGTGCCCGCCTGGGAATCGGCTGCAGACGCCATGGCCCCGGGTCGACCACATGTTGCCCTGGGGTCCACCAGATGTCTCTGGCGAATTGGGGCCCTAGGGTGCTTGTGACGGTGTGGTCACTAGGTGTCGCTCTGGGCTCAGTATTCTTCCTTCTCGCTGTGACTTTGGTCTCTTTTTTTCGAAATTTCTTTCTTTCTTCCTCTTTTGCCCTGTTTCCATTTTCCCTTCTTAATCTCTTTCTCTCTTTTTGTTGCTTTTTTTCCACGGCAGATGGGTGATGTGTGTGTGGAGGAAACGCGGCGTCAGGGAGAAGACACATCTCACACGTGCTCGGGAACACCCGATCGTCACGCTTCTGAGTACCGACCGATGGATCTGGTCCCGAATTTTTTAATAGTTTTCTCCTCTCTCTCTCTCTCTCTCTCTCTCTCCCTCCCCCCCTTCCTTCTCTTTCCTTTCTCTCCCTTCCTTTCTTTCTTTCTCTCGCTCTCTCGCTCTCGCTCTTCTTTTCTTTCTGACAGAGTCTCTCGTTCTGTTGCCCTGGCTAGAGTGCCATGGCGTCAGCCTAGCTCACAGCAATCTCAAACTCCTGGGCTCAAGCGATCAGACTGCCTCAGCCTCCCGAGTAGCTGGGATTACAGGCATGTGCCAGCATGCCCAGCTAATTGGATATACGTGTGTGTGTGTGTGCGTGTGTGTGTGTGTGTGTGTGTGTGTATATATATATATATATATATATTTTTTTTTTTTTTTTTTTTTTTGAAACAGAGTCTCACTCTGTTGCCCAGACTAGAGTGCCGTGGCGTCAGCCTAGCTCACAGCAACCTCAAACTCCTGGGCTCAAGCGATCCTACTGCCCCAGCCTCCCGAGTACCTGGGACTACAGGCATGCGCCACCGTGCCCGGCTAATATTTTTCTGTATATATTTTTAGATACTGTTTCTGTATATATTTTTAGATATATAGTTTCTTTCTATTTTTAGTAGAGATGGGGGTCTCGCTCTTGCTCAGGCTGGTCTCGAACTCCCGACCTTGAGCGATCCACCCGCCTCTACGTCCCAGAGTGCTAGGATTACAGGCGTGAGCCACCCCGCCTGGCGTGTACGTTCTGTATTCACAGACAGACGGAAGGCAGGGAGAATGTTACCCTTTCAAAGCCCGCCCTGCTCGCCTCTCAGCCCACCGATGGCACTCTGAATCCCGTGGCATTCCTTCACTCAGCTGAATTCTTCAGCACCCGACCCCCCCCCCACCCCACCCCCGTGCCACGGGAGTTCGTTCTCATGGCAGAGCCATCGAGGCTGTTGCCACACGTGTTGTAGGTGCCTAGGCAGACTGTGCCCTGGCCCCGAGGAGGTACGGAACCGCCTATCGCCTCGGGAGGGAGGGACAAGATGTGTCCGTGTCCAAGGCGACGTCCTGTCGATCACGAGGAGGCCTGCAAAGGCTCGTATCTGCCAGGCATTGAGCCACATCACATGAAACACCGGTGTGTTCCTTCACTTAGGTGGTGTCGCGTGTTGATACTCACAGAGGATGATAAACCCACTCGCATGCCGGCTGAGCCCCCTGTGTCTCCTCCTCTATCCACTGAGGGAAAAAACCGCAACGAAAGGTAGAAAACCACAGGGGGGGAAGAGAGCCCGTCGCTCTCCCTATGTGACCGTCCGGAGTGCTCGTTCAGATGGGAGGAGGTGTGTTTGTGTGTGTGTGTGTGTGTGTGTGTGTGTTTCATTGATTTTGGTGCCATCTTTTCTCTGCAGCTGCGTCAGAGGACAGCGATTTTTCCGATTTTCACTCCGCTGAGTGAATTGCCTTTTGAAGAGAATGTCCACAGGAAGCCTACGGTCCTCCCGCGGGGGTGGCCCTCCTCTAGAAATGAATCTCGTTTCTTGAACGGAGGGGACTTGTTGACGCCATCATGCTTTCGGGACGACTTCTCAGACGCTAGCTTTGGACCGCAACATAGGTGCCCCCGACATTGCCTCAAGGGTTCCGTGGTGCCTCCTGTCAAGAGACCCCACCGACCGTCCCCAGCCTGCCCGCTCAAGGGAGCCGGGCCCCTTCTGATCTGTCCGCCCGCCGGTGAAGCTCCCTCCCGAGGGTCGGAAAGCCCACCTGTTTCCCAGTTCGGTTGAATGATGGGGCACCCGGGCAGGGCACTGGCACCGAGTGACTCCATTCTGAGTCTGTCTGCTCTGGGGGGCGGGGGCGGGGGCGGGGGCGGGTGGGGGGGGCAGTTCCGTCTCGACCCGGTGGCCTCCTACCGACTGACTCGATGGGACGGACCATTCTCACTCAGGATCGTGTACCTTCTTGGCCTAGGCACATCCCGGCACTTAAAGCCACTTTTCGGGGACACTCTCCCACGTACAGATAGATGGCCTGCACGAGTGCTCTTCCTTTCTCGAAACACTGGAAATCTGTCCTCAATTTTACCTGACCTACCTGACGGTGTGTGATAAAGGAGCATAGAACCCTCAGCCACCCTCCACCTTCCCGCTGTCCCGAGAGACAGTGCCGAGCGTGAAATTCTATCCCTGACTCTCTGTGTCCACCGGAACGTGGCCTGACTGCAGTGACGTCAGCTACGTCAAGTCGTTCTCTGGGTAGGGAAAGAACTTAACCAGATAGGCCCTATCGGTCGCTTCTCTGTTCTGATAGTTTTGTGGCAGCCATTTCTTTCCCCCTCTCTTTTCTTTTTCTGTCTCTCTCCCCCACCCCCACCCCCAAATTCTTTCTACGAAGACGTTTAGGATGTCAGATTCTGGCCACATGCCCCCCCTAGGCATACGGGGGCCAGCATAGACAAAGGTCTTCGGTACCAAGTGTTCATTCCACGGTGACAGATATTGCCACTCTTGTATTGACCAGGGCGAGATGGTGAGTGGGTCAACTCTGAAACTCCCTGTACTCTACTTCTCTCTTGGGTAGGTCCCTGCCCCAACCCTCCGGCTTCTAGCACACACCCAGGGGCACTCTCTCCTCTCTGGATAAAGTTCCAGATGATCCGATCCGCTCCGAGGAGGAAGGGGAGCTGGCCGGGCCACCCACTGTGCGCCCCACCCCCGTCAGTCATAGGGTCCGTTCTTTTCAGGATGACACCGGCAGCGGTTGCTGGGTGTCACCTAGCGGCCACTTTGATCAGACCTCGGGATCCGGAAAGTCAGGTGACGTTGGGAGTTTAAGAGCTGACTCCCGGGAGGTGTGGAGGGCGGGGAGGAGAGCACGGTCCGGACGGTCCCACCCTCTTCTTCCCGGGCCCCGCAGCTCTGGGCCCGCCCGGGGCAGCCCTAGCCTCTAGCGGGTCTCCGCCCACCCGCCCTGTTGTCTGCGGGAGGCGCCCCTCCTCCCGCTCTCTGCCTCCTCCCGGGACCGTAGGCCTCTGCCCGTCGTCTTTTTTATTTTTATTTTTTCCCTTTTGTTTGTTTCTCTTTTATCTTGTGTTTTAGGCTTATCGAATATCATATCGTATAAAAACTTAAATCACAGAATGAATTATATTAAGTAACAAGATGTGGCTTTTTATCCTACGCCGAGAACGATGAATTTTTCTCTTCGTGTCCATTTTCCTGTCCTGGAAGAAATACAAAGTTGCTCGTGATACTTCCCCATCATCTTCCAGTTTCCCCGACTGTC
The DNA here is from genome assembly GCF_041146395.1 of Eulemur rufifrons. NCBI lineage: Eukaryota > Metazoa > Chordata > Mammalia > Primates > Lemuridae > Eulemur > Eulemur rufifrons. The sequence continues at coordinate 15,833 of NW_027183358.1, read as the reverse complement.
AACACGATGTATTCGATCGTATATCTTTGTGTGTGCACGTGGGCGCCTGTACCTATTTCTTTTCGGCATCAGTCTCAGGTCTTTTGGCACCTAGGGGGGAAAAAGGAGAAACCAATAAAGGACAGAAAGACGTTCTGTCGTTTTACGCTCCCCACCACCACCACCACCACCACCACCACCACCACTTTTGGGAGCTTGTAGTCTGGCCTATGTCCCCAAGGCAGGTTAAATCTTTTCTTAAAACTCCCAAGTGGTCCCCTGCCCCGCCCCCCCCCCCAGGTGGGCGGCCGGCAGAGTTCACAGGCTTTGTTTTTGGCAGAGCCTGGACGATTGAAATAATTAACCACAATCAACGCTAAAGCTGAGAACCCCTCCCCCCCTCATTAAAAGCTCTGTATTTCTGCCTAGCCCTATGTTCGGGGAAATTCGGAGGCTTGAGATGGGAAGGTCTACCCTATTTTCTCCTTTACCGGCAAAATAGACTCTCTCTTTCCTTCCTCCTCAAACAGCTTGTCCTCGTTATTCGGCCTCGTGGGCAAGTGGCCGAGCTTTCGGTAACACCAAGTCTTGTAAGTTGTGTTGTGTTATCGGTCTTGTTTTCTTTCTTTTCTTTTCTTTTCTTTTCTTTTTTTTTTTTTGAGACAGGATTTCTTTCACTCTGTCCTCTCCCAGGCCGCCTTGGCCTGATTGTAGCTCACAGCAAGCTCCAAATCCAGGGCTTAAGTGATCCTCTCTGCCTCAGCCTTCTGAGTAGCTGGGACTATAGGCAAATGCTGCCACACCCGCCATAATTTTTCTTTTTTTTTTTTTTTGTTGGTAGAGATGAGGTCTCATCGTGTTACCCAGGCTGGTCTCCAGCTGCTGGGCTCAAGTCACGCTCCCGTCTCTGCCTCCCAAGTTGCGGGGATCACGGGCATGAGCCACCATGGCCAGCCAGGTTATTTAAAGGTGATCGCTTTGCTATCCTGATACAAAACCCCAAATGTGCGAGTTTAAGGCACCAGACGGAGGGAGTCTCCACACTACATCGTCACGAACATTGAGGGTGGCTCACGAAACAGCTGGGATGTGGCCACACAGTAGTGATCGAGGAGATATATTCTAGTGGGATAGCAGAAATATAGAATGTCCTGAAGACACTAAATGTCGGAATGCCACAGCAGTCAATGGCTGACAAACTTCCATTCCATCGTGTCATGGTAGGCGGCTTACTTTTCTCCTGCTCCCTCGGTATGATTAAGGCCTGACGTAGAAAATGTCTACGTCTCATCCAAATCCATCGAGACGATGGAAGGGGGAACTGGGAGAGGAATAAAGAAAAACAAGAGGGGGAGAAGGAGGAAACTGCCTCCCCTGCCCCCATGCTACCCAATTAATAAATGAAGAATGGCCTCTTCCCTCCTCTTCCCAACCCCTAACTATGCCTGGAGGTGTATCGTAGGCCTACAGTCCTAAGAAATGTACAACTACTGATAGTAATGGGAAGAAATGCAGTCTAATAGGTTTCTGTGCAGTGGGACACCTGGCCAGGGCACTTACGGTGAATGGAGCTTGCAGGGCGGGCGGGAGGTTGCTCTGGGTGAGTCTGTGAGTTGGCGGTGAGTGGTGAGTGAATGTGAAGGCCTAGGACATTACTTACTGTAGGTTTTCATAAACCCTGGACACTTAGGCCACACGACATTTACCTTTAGAAATTTCTTTCTTCAATAATACATTAACCTTAGCTTACTGTAAGTGTTTTCACTTCATAAACTTTTCCATGGTGGTTTGGCTTTTTTTTTGTTTGTTTGTTTGTCTGTCTGTTTGTTTGTTTGTTTGTTTTTCTTTCTTTTAAACTTTTGGACTCTTTTGCAACACCACGACTTAAAACACAAATGCGTTGCACTGTTGTACACAGATATTTTCTTTCTCTGTGTCCTTATGTGTTCCGTAAGCTTTTTCCTACTTTTAAAGTTTTTATCGTTCTATGCACTTTTCAAAATAATAAAAACTAAAACGGGGGGGGGGGTGGGAGAGGGAAGGAGAGAAATACACACACATGAATATGTTTCCCAAGTGAACTGAGGAAGGGGGCCGAGTCAAGGTTCTCAGGGAGCCACCAGTGATGAAACGGTCAGGCTCAGAATCAGCATTGCAGAGTGGCTGCAGAGCCGGGGGGCCTGGACTGGCTACCTGGACGACACTCCGTGTTTGGTAACTTGGCGAGTCATACATCCTCTTGAGCCTCAGCCTCTTCATCTGCAAATGCAGAAATCATGGTGCCTACCCCACAGGGATATTGTGCAGAGTGAAAAAGCAAATGCAGGCAAAGCCCACAGAAGCACGCGTGGTAAACAGTAAGCCTTTAATCGTGGTCACAGTCGTTGTTATAGGATCATCTTCCTATGTCCTTGTCTTTTAAAGATTAGCAGAACCTCCCAGAAGATGAGAATGGGCTCCCCCTGAGCAAGTCTCGGCTGTAAAGTCACAGGCATGTTGAGCATGTGGCACAGAAGGCAGAATAAAAACCTGATCCCGGAACATTATGTTCCTGCAGGACATGAAATCATTGAAGGTATGGGAAATCCTACCTCATATCCGTTTTACTAGAACACCTATGATTGCGTACGCACATGGACGCACGCGCACGCGCACCCCAAACTTTTTGAGCTTCACAAAACAGCGTAACCAAGGAACACACTATGATGCTTCTTAGCGATCTATTTAGGCCCAGGTTACTCGTCACTCTGAGCCTGCCTCCTTATCTGTCCAATGAGAATAGTGTTTGTCACAATTATCGTCATCGTCATCCTACCTAACGCTTCTGGTAAAATTGAAGTGTGAGAACACCCGCTAGACAGAAAATCCATGTTATCTCTCAATTTTTCTTCCTCCTGATTTCTATCTGAATCTGTGAGCTCGCTTTGGTTCACTTCGGTTTTTCAAGAGGCTCCGGTTACCTTCTCTCCCACCTATATCGGATTGGGTCTGACGGAAGAAAGAAGGAAAAAAAAAAAAAAACATAGTAAAGAAAGCAGAACAACATTTGTTTCTGAAGCAACCGATCAAACATTGCTGATGAGCCGGTCTTTTCTATTTCAGTAAACCAAGGAGGCCTATTGTCACGAGGATGTGAGGGGCCCGGGTAAGATTGGATGATTACCCCTAAAGGAGACAAAGCAGACAGACTATGGCACATGTGATCTTAGCAAAGAGAATAAACAGTGACCTCTCTGCCGAGTTGGGCCTTAGCATACCAAAGGGAAATAAAGGTGTAATAGGATGCTCAATTTTTACTCTGGAAACAGAGGTTGGTTGGGCACTGAACTGAGAACACTGAATTTTTTACCCTCCTTGATATTCACATAGGCTTAGAGGAGGCAAAAAAAAAAAAAAAAAAAAAAAAGAATACTGAGCCTATAAGTCATCCCTAAAACTCGGATTTTATGTTCCCTTGCCTTTTCATAACTGAGCAACACACAACATTAAAGAATGGACACAGGCCGGACGCGTTGGCTCAGGCCTGTAAACTTAGCACTCTGGGAGGCCGAGGCGGGAGGATCGCTCAAAGTCAGGAGTTCGAGACCAGCCCGAGCGAGAGTGAGACCCCCCCGCCCCCGTCTCTACTAAAAATATAGAAAGAAATTGTCCAGACAACTAAAAATATATAGAAAAAAATTAGCCGGGCATGGTGGCACATGCCTGTGGTCCCAGCTCCTGGGGAGCCTGAGGCAGGAGGATCGACTGAGCCCAGGAGTTTGAGGTTGCTGTGAGCTAGGCTGACGCCACGGCACTCACTCTAGCCCGGGCAACAGAGTGAGACTCAGTCTCGGGGGGGGGGGGGACCCAAAAACAAACAAACAAACAAACAAACAAACAAACAAAAAAACTGGAAGGGACACAGACTTCCACAGGTTTGTGTGTGGCCCCTTTTACTTATTAACGCTACAGGACCTTAATTATTTGTGCTCTGAATCTGATATTCAAATTATCCTTGTGGCCAACGCGTTTGAACAGTAGATGGTAGGGGAAGAAGAGTTCACCTCCTGAATAGATGACAAGTAACGGGAGTACTGGTGAAATTACAAGTGGCTTACGTTTACACACTGAAAATCCCAGTTAGCCGCTACCATGAGTTCAAAGAAGAGATCTAAATTTCTGACCCTATGACCCTAAAAGATATTTCCTCCCATGGTGTCACAGATAAAAATAAAACTGCATCCTAGCACTTTGGGAAGCCTAGGGGGAAAGGATCGCTTGAGGCCAAGAGTTTGAAGTTGCAGTGATCTATGATGATGCTACTGCACTTTAGTCTGGGAAACAGAGTGAGGGCCCGTCAAAAGAAAAAAAAGAAAAAGACAAAAAGAAAGAGAGAGAGAGAGAGAGAGAGAGAGAGAGACAGAGACAGGAAGACACAAGGAAAGAAAGAAAGAGAGAAAGAAGAGAGGAGAAGAGAAGAGAAGCGTCAATCTATCCATTGCATTTTCTACCCTTTAGGTGACTGGGCTTCAGCAGGGTGATGTGATCTGACAAAGTTCATGTTGCTAAGAAATAAAGCACTGGAGTTCAAACTCTGAGTTTTCAAAATCCAGCATATCCCCCTACCCACCATACCGTGCCACCTCTGAGAGTGGATATCTCACAGAGGAGAGCTGTGGAGGCCATTCTTGGACAGACAGAGTCAAGTAGTGGAGACCATGGAGTCTCTGCTCTGCAGCCAGTCTAGAGACATATGGAGCCATTAACACTGCTTGTGAGGAAAATACCATGTCATAGGGAAACAGAAATATTTTCCGCCTTAGGCAGATACAATTTAGGAAAAGACCCGAAACCCCTCTTCTTCTAACAGTGCTTTCTGGTCAGATGCTGACCCCTTCGATTCACAGATTCAGATACATCATTCAATGCAAGCATTGTCAACAAGTCACTCTTTGCAGCTTTCTGAAATTTCTCGCATATAGCATACTTGTAAAGATGATCACTTATGTGAAGACACCACCCCTCCAGAAAAACAAAAACAAAACCAAAACAGAAGCCCACTTTTCTCTGCTGTGAAAATCAAGATCAGCTTTTATGAGATCCACTAAATTCACACAAGAAGTAAAATATAATCATACTGATATATGCAATTTTTCTCTTAGAACAGAATGCATGGTGCTCCTTATCGTCTCAGATACTGTCAACAGAAAGCACGCGGTGGATGAACAATCTCCGTGAGCTTTTCTACAGAGATGGGGTGGGGGTGTGTGTGTGTGTGTGTGTGTGTGATAAATAATGAGGGTTGAGGAGCAGATAAATGACTGGGGGAAAACAACAACAGCAACAACAACAAAAACCACTTCCTGGTTCCTCGATGCAAGCATTCATTTAAAGGGGATACTCGTATGTATACCTAGGTGGAAAGTGGAAGCAGCTTTAAAAAAAAAAAAAAGAAAAATTGCTGCGAGCCCTGGTTATGATACGGCAATAAGCGCTAGCTCTTGGAAGGTGTAAAACATATTCACGGTGGCTTACGCCAATCTGGGATGTACAAAGACGAGCTTGAGCACCACCACCAACCAAAAATATGAATGAATACCTGGCTAGCGATCAGGATCAGACATAATAGAAAAGAAAAAGCTCCCAAGGCTAAAATAATGTGAACACGATTGACTCGTCCATGGAAAAGAACCCCAAATCACTGCAAAATAATTTAAAGAGTTTTATTCTGAGCCCAACGGCCGTGATCATGGCCCAGAGAGCTACGCCCAAGAAGCCTTGAGCAAGCGGACCCATTGTGGTGGGGTGGGTTACAGTTTGGCTTCATACATTTTAGGGAGACAGGAATTACATGTAAAATCACAAATCAAAACATGGAAGGGGTACATTGGTCTGGGCTGAAAAGGCAGGACATCTGGCAGTTGGGGGGGGGGCGGGGGAGGGAGGGTGCGGTGTTTACAGGTTTACAGCTGGGTTTAAAGATTCTTTGATTTGCAATTGATGACATAAATGAACCTCTGCCTAAAAGCTTTGCATCATGTTTTCAGTTAAGGTAAGGAGGTCTGCTAATCACAGACAAGCCACTGGACAGTTTACCCAAAACTCAAGTGCCCTGTAGTTCAGTAAACGGTTGGCCTGCTAGATATGCGTTAAGCTTTGTCTTGCCTGGCCTTAGGCCCGTCGGACATTCAGTATCTCATTGTTATAAAATCTGACTCCATCAGGGAGGGGTGTCTGACTTCCCCTGTCCTTGCGGGGCAGCAGCTCAGGTTTAAGGGTTTTTCTAGGGTTCCCTGGGCCAACCACGGGACGGGTCAGCTGGCGGTGGCGGGCGGGGGGCGGCTTAAGATTTTATTTTAGTTCATAGACTCCAGAAATGGTGTTTCCCTGGCAAAGACACACGAGTTCATGAAAAGCTTTCATTCAGTTGGTCTGGCTCCTCCCTGAGGTCGTCTCCCTGCCCCCCACTCCTCCCATCCCCTGGGGCCGGAGCGGGGGGGGGGGGAGGAGGGGTGAAGGCCCAAGAGGAGAGGCGCGTGGGGGAGGTGCCGCTCCCAGAACCAGAGACTCGTCTGGGCCCCACGTAACCCAGCCACCGCGACCGCTTCGCCCGAGGAGGTGCCCAGCAAGTCGTGCTTCTGCCCCTCGGGATTGCCTGCGGGCTGGGGGCGGGGTACGAGCTCCCGGCCCAAGAGGGAAACCCCTAGCCTGGCCGCACAGATGGCCGGGCCCCCGGCGGAGCCCTTCCGCCGTTTTCCACCCCTCCTCCACTCACTGCGCTGACTGCGCATGCGCGCTCGCACGTAGCCGCCTCGGGCTTCTCTCGGGCGGAGCCGCTTTCAGCCGCGACCCCGCCCCGCGAGCTGACTGCGCATGCGCGCTTGCACGTAGCCGCCTCGGGCTTCTCTCGGGCGGAGCCGCTTTCAGCCCCGACCCCGCCCCGCGAGCTGCCGCTTCCAGGCGGCACAGCGCATGGGGGAGGGGACGGAGCTCTAAAGAAATCAGTCCCCTCCGTCTCCTGCCTCAGGAAAAGCCCCAAACCCTTGGAGAACTGCCACCCACCGCCACTGCCGTGTGTGTGTGTGTGTGTGTGGGGGGGGGGGGCGGGGGGGCTGGGTCTTTACTTTGTGTCCTCCTTGTGGCCCAGTCCAAGGCGGCTGGGCTGCCAAACAGATCGTCTCGAGAGGGAGGCAGGAAGGGCCCAGGTCTGGACAGGGGTGGATTGGACCCCTCCACCCTGGGGTGTGGACTTGTGACCGAAAGCTCAGCTGCTTGTCCACGAGGCCGAATAACGAGGACAAGCGGTATGAGGAGTAAGAAAACAGAGAGTCTACTTTGCTGACAAAGGAGGAAATAAATAGGGTAGAGCTTCTCAGTCTCAAACCCCCAAATTTCGTGAACATAGGCCTAGGCAGAAATACAGAGGTTTAAAAGGAGGGAGGGTTGGTTCTCAGCTTCAGGCAATTACTGCAGTTAGCTGTTCTAAAGGTCCCGTCTCTGCTGAGAAGAAATCCCTTGAACTCTGTGGGCCGCCCACCCTGGGGGCCACCTGGAGTTATAACCAAAGAGTTAACGTGCCTCAGGGATGCAGGCCGGGCTGCAAGTTCCCAAAAGCCTGGGGGAAGTTTTAAAAAGACAGAAAATCTTTCTGCCCTCTTCCCCTCCCACCCCCCCACAAAGCCATTTTCTCTGGTGCAGACTCGGCACCCTCCCTGCCCCCCCCCTCCCCGTGCAGGCCTGTTTGTCCTCAATCATCTGTGAGGTTCACGAGGAGGAGATGCTCTCTCGCTCTCCCCACCCTCTTTCTTCCCTTAGGAAATCCTCAGCGCTGTTCCACACACTCAAGGTGGCGGGCCTGCTCCGGCCACCAGCCACCTCTTGTGCCACCTCCCGCCCCCCCCCCGCCCCCAACGGAGTAGGTGTACAGACAGGAGCACACTTTACCGGAGGGCGCCTGGGGATGAAGAGTTGTGGTGGCCAAATGGGGGATGCGGGGCGGGGAGGAGAGTGGCTGGCATTTGGCAAAGAGTGACACGGAGTGGCCATCCAGGCTTGTCTGAAAAGTGGGACTACGAGCCTGAGAGCGCCGACGGAGTCGATGGACATGGTCACTGCTGTGGGATGTCTCTTTTACCACGATGTAACACCAAAGCAAACCCCTGACCCGCTGGGTCGGAGAAGGCCTTGTGGGCAATTTAGAAAAGCCATGGCGTGGCCATTTGGAATACTTCCTGCCTCTCCGGGAATCAAAAATTAGAAAGGACCATGGGTTCTGTATTAACGTACCAAAGGCAGGCAGAATTTTAGCCTTTTAAAGCCTGCCCTGGCCCTATCTCAGCAAGGCAGTGGCACCCCAAGTTCCGTGACATTTCTGCACTCGGCGGCTGACTTCTTCAGCCATCTGTTGCGATGCCCCTGCCAGGTGGCCACTCACTCGCCCCTTCAGTTCAACCCTTGTACCAGAAAGTGTTGCCTTCTTCCTAACCCCTATGGGGGGACCGGGGGGTGACGTGTGTGGGGGGGGGGTAGTGGAAATGGGCAGACCCCACAGGTGCAGCCTCTTCCAGGTCATAATGGGCCTGAGGCAGCGTGGGATTCCCCCGGAAGGGAGGCAGGGTGGCACTACGGCACCGAAGCCTGACGCCGGCGGCCACGTGGATGGTGGGGGACACGTTAGACCGCTGAGATGCAGCCACTGAGAGCCACCCCGCAGCAAGAGGTCTCTCTGGCAGAGCAGGCACTGAGTCCGCAAGTCAAGACAGCTGGGAGGCCTGGGAGACAGAGGCCCTGGATCTCAGGTCCCGGGGTGGGGGCGGGGGGCAGTGCCAGTGCCTGGAGAGAGAGAGAGCCCAGGCTCCAGAGGCCATGATGGGGCCTGGTGGGCAGGGCCGAGGAGGTCAAGGCCGGGTGTGGTGGGGTCCGGGATGAGGGGCTTGGGGTGACGGGCAGGGAGAACGACCCGTTCACTCAGACGTGCCCTCAGAGGAAGGCAGAGGTGCGTTTTGCCTTCCTCCGGCTAGGGGAACGCTCGGCATTTCTTTCCTTCAGAGCTGGGTTGAACCGGTGTGGCATCTGTTATAGTACGGAGTGCGAGACAGGACAACCTAGAGACCGAATTGAGCCAAGTCATGAGTCCACATTAGCTGGCCAGCGACCACCCCCTGCCCTGTTAGGGTACAGGTACAGAGAATGGCCCCGAGCCGAAAAAAGCAGGAAGGTTTCAGACTATCCTAAGCTAGAGCTCCGTGACTTTAGGCACGGCGGTTGAAACAACACTATACCACCTACTCCGCAGCTGTGTGGTCCGGGACCAGCCTCGGGCCCCCGTTTCGTTTCGGTTACAGTCTTTAAGCGAGCAGGTTTACAGAAACAGATAGCTCCAATTAAGGAACATTCTTTCAGGCGTTAAGCAAGCACAATCAATTTTACGACAGGCAGCTGGAAAGTTTAAACACTTAGTTACAAGTTAATTGCTTTGTTTTATCTCCGCAAGGTACGTATTTCCAATTACAGACATAGGTCAAGCGGACATCGGTCACCTAGCGAGCAAGCATAAGTTTTCAAGTGGGCCTTTACAGCGTCCAGACAGGCCTCGGTCCAGTTATTGTGCATTCTTTTTGACCACTTGGAAAGCTACTAGCACCGTTCCGGGCCTCACCTCACTCACGCGGAACTACAGAGTGATGACCTGGGGTGGGTGGGTGGGTGTGTGTGTGTGTGTGTGCTCCCTCCTGTGGTGGGAAGGGTGATCTGCTCGCCCACCCGGCGTGGTGTCCCCCACCCCTGCCCCATCTTGGCGTTTACAGAAAACAAACACGAACACAAGAGAGGGAGCCGGAGGAGGAGGAGGAACATATGCTGCTATCCAGGTTATCCTGGGAGGCTTCCTAGCCATTTCTGAGGAAACAGTGTCTCCTGGCTGTCTCCCGTAGTTTTATTTATTGACTTATTTATCTATTTTTCCTTTTGGCTTGAACCCATTCTTTTCGTTTCGGCATCTCATCTGACATCCTCTTCTGAGAGGAACCTGGAAACGTTTCCCCGTGTTGCATCTTTTCAGGCTCTGTACGACTGACGAGCATCGTCCCTCTTCAGTCACTGGGCTATTTGCTAGCCAGGCCTTAATTCTCCACGTTGTAAACCCCAGATCGGATCTCCGCCCGGAGTCCTGTAGAGACCTACCGAATCGATGTTTGGACTGGGATGTCTCGTAGACCTTACCTATTAAAAACCGATCCAGGCCAGGCTTGGTGACTCACGCCTGTAATCCTAGGCCAAGGCGGGGAGGAGGACCGACCGCTTGAGGTCAGGAGTTCGAGACCTGCCTCGGCAAAAGCAAGACCCCCGTCTCTACCAAAAATAGAAAAAAATTAGCCGGGCATGGTGGCACACGCCTGTAGCCCCAGCGATTTGGGAGGCTGAGGAAGGAGGATCGCTGGAGCCCAGGAGTTTGAGGCTTCCAGTGAGTGAACTATGCCCTGCTCCCCCGCCACCCCTCCCCATCATCTCTAACGAAATGACAGTAAAATAAAATAAAATAAAATAAAGCTCAGAAAAAAAAAAAAAGTACTATGTAGTGAGACCGATCCTAAGAACACGGGGGCGGGGAAGGAAGTCACTACCACGGTATAAAATTGTATAAACGTTGCCCGATTCTGTGTGCGTGCGTTTTCTGAGAAATGACCCCCTTTTGCTATGGGGCCGGGACTGGAGTCCCAGTTTGGGACCATAGGATTCCCCGCACTCGACTCCTGACTGATTCGACCTAGGGTTAGCTCTGTGTAAACACTCTTTAGACGTGGGTGTTTTATGGATTTCTGTCCTTCGGGAGAAACGACTGGCCCGGGTACAGGAGTGAGTGAATGTACCGACCGTCTTCTCCCATCTCTCTCTCTCTCTCTCTCTCTCTCTCTCTCTCCCTCCCACACACAGGCACACGCGCGCGCGCGTGCGCGCGCGCACACACACACACACACACACACACACACGCCGTTTCCGGGAGCGCCCACTTCATGCGCTTCGGTCCACCGTGACAGATAGTCCAACTGTGAGATCATCGTGAGTGGCTGCGCCTAGGCCCCGCTCTGAACCTCTCCGTACTGTTCGTGTGTCTTCAGCAGGTCCTGCCTCCACCCGTGGCATCTAGCACGGGCCGATGGGTCCCTGTCCTCTCTCCCTGCCGTGGACGCCCCCCTCCGGCCCCCCGCCCCCGGGGGCTCTCTGGTCGACTAGTGGTGGGGAGTGTGCCCGAGGGCTGAGAGACGTGGTCCGAGAGGGGCCGGGAGGAGGCCTGCGACCCAGTGTGTACCCACTCCCGCCCCCACGCTCCCTCCCCCACGAGGGAGCCCGTCCTTTCCAGGCTGACACTTGGATCGGTGGATGACGGGGGTCACCTGGCGGCGGGCGAGCGTTATGGGAAAATCCGGTAGGCGTGTTGCGACGTCCTGCCACAGAGATGGCTCTGGCGACAGCCTCGGGCCGCCCCACCCTGGCCCCCGGCCAGGCCCCGTGAATGTGTTCTCTCTGTCCCTGACTTCTTTCTTTGTTTCACCAGCCGGCGTGCTCTGAGAATGTGAAGTGTATCATAGTTCCACCCTGGGTTTCATGATCCTAAGATAGGAAGGGGTTTTATGATTCCACGACAGAAAGGTTTTCTCATCCTATCATCTCTCCCCCCCCCCTCTTTCTTTCTTTCTCTTCCTCCTTCTGCCTTTTCTTTACTTCTTTGTTGTTTCCTTCTTTCAGTCTTCCTGTCTTCCTTCCTGCCTGCCTGCCTTCCTTCCTTCCGTATTTCTTTCCTCTCTTCCTTTCTCCTGTTATCCTGTGTTTCTATCTCTGTTTTTTCCATCTTTCTTCCCCCTTTCTACTTTCCTACCTTCTTTCTTTCTCATTCTCTCCTTTCTCTCTCCTTCCTTCTTCCTTTCTGTCTCTTTCTATACTGTCTCTCTCCTTCCTTCTCTCTATCTTTTTCTCTTTCCATCTTTCCGTGCTCTTTCTTTTTCTCTCTTAATTTCCTTTCTTTTTCTTTTCTTTCTTTCCCTCCTTCTGTCTCTGTCTGTCTTTCTTTCTTTCTTCTTTCTTTCTGCTTCCATCCTTCCTTCCTTTTTCTCATTCTCTTTCTTTCTGCCTGTCTTTTCTTTCCTTATTTCTTCTTTCCTTCTGTCTTTCTGTGTTTCCTATCTCCTTCCTCCCTTCCTTTTTCTTTCTTCCCCGTGCCCTCTTCCTGTCTTTTCTTATTTACTGTTTTCTTCTTTCTGACTTTCTCTCTCTGTTTCTCCGTCTCTTTTCTTTCTGTTCTTTTCCTTTCTCTCCCTTTCTCTCTTTCTGTTTCTGCCTGTCTGTCTCTCGGCTATGTTGTGGTCTGTGCAGAGACGGGTTTGGTGGACGATGTCGGTGGTCGGGCCGACCCATCCTTTCTTTGATCCCAGTGCTAGCCAGGCCGGGGCCTGCTTAGCTTCCAAGATCAGACGAGATTGGGCGCGTTCAGGGTGGCGTGGCCCTAGACTGACCCGTCATTTTTCGATGGCTTCCGTGGGGAGTAGGGGGACTGTGTTTGATGCCCCCGGGGGACCTTCTGGACTCTGAAATGATGGGCTCCAGAGGGTTGCCCCGTGTTTTGCAGCAGACCTCTGGTGGCTGGCGCCGGTTGTGGTCGGGCTCCACCTGGCGGCCGCTTTTCTACAAGTCTCTTGTCCTCTGAATCTTCGGTGCAGCAGGCAAAGCAGGGGACAGTCCCCGATGCGAGCGAGGCTGAGTTCCGGGAAGCAAGCAGCCTTCGCGGGGCCATCTGGTTCGTGCCGGGACGCCGGCTGGGACATCTGGGAGGCAGAGCTTGGGCCTGCAGGGCTGTGTGGCGGGAGGACGTTGTCGCCGCGCTTCCAGGCTCAGCCAGCCAGGCGGCTTGCGGGGCTGCCCGGGCAGGTCGACCAGCACGCTGTGGCCGCTTTGGAGACCCGACCCACCCCGCGGGGACAGGAAGGAGACGGCACACGCGGACGGGAGAGGAGGGTGTCCGGCGACCGGCCGCCGTCCCGTGCATGCGTGTCCCTCTCCCTCGGCCTCGCCTTTCCTACCCATTTTCCCTGGTTCCCGCTCGGGAGGCAGGGACAGCCCTGTGAGTGGCACCCAGTCGTCCGTGGCTTCCTCCGAGTCCTACTCTGGGGGCGCGGACCGGGCCCTGGGTGGCGCGGGTGGCCGGCGAGGGCGACCCCTGTCGGCCCGCGGGCGCTCGTGGGCCGCGGCGGTCCCGTCCCGATGTTTTCTCCTCCACAAGTCCCCGTGCTGGGGCCGGGGACCGGGCCCTGGGTGGCCCTGGGTGGCGCGGGTGGCCGGCGAGGGCGACCCCTGTCGGCCCGCGGGCGCTCGTGGGCCGCGGCGGTCCCGTCCCGATGTTTTCTCCTCCACAAGTCCCCGTGCTGGGGCCGGGGACCGGGCCCTGGGTGGCCCTGGGTGGCCGGCGAGGGCGACCCCTGTCGGCCCGCGGGCGCTCGTGGGCCGCGGCGGTCCCGTCCCGATGTTTTCTCCTCCACAAGTCCCCGTGCTGGGGCCGGGGACCGGGCCCTGGGTGGCCCTGGGTGGCGCGGGTGGCCGGCGAGGGCGACCCCTGTCGGCCCGCGGGCGCTCGTGGGCCGCGGCGGTCCCGTCCCGATGTTTTCTCCTCCACAAGTCCCCGTGCTGGGGCCGGGGACCGGGCCCTGGGTGGCCGGCGAGGGCGACCCCTGTCGGCCCGCGGCCGCTCGTGGGCCGTGGCGGTCCCGTCCCGATGTTTTCTCCTCCACAAGTCCCCGTGCTGGGCCCTGGGTGGCGCGCGTGGACGGTGAGGGCCTCCCTGGCCCTCTACGCCACGGGGGCCGACCAGATGTCCCTGAGTGCCCCTTGTCTGCTGGCGCTGGGGACCTGCTGGGGACAGGTGGCCGTGTCGAGTGTCGTGGGGGCAGGCGTGTTCAAGTGGCTCGGTCCCCGTCTTCCTGCGCGGTGTTTTTGATCACCTCATATCGTCATCTTCCGCCTGCAGGTTAGTACTGACACGCTGTCCTTCGGCGACTGTCGCTGGAGGGGTTGGGCCTCCGCACGCGGACAGGGTTCTGGGTTCCTGGGGATCCAGCGCCCTGCCCTGTTCCCTTTGAGCTGACCGCCTGGGCCCGCGCGCCGGCTCTAGGGCGTCGGAGTGTCCCGACGGTGGTGCCCGCCTCTCGCGTTGGTCTCTTGTCCCCTCGAGAGACGGCACCCGGGGGAGGGGGGGAGGTTTGCGGCAACCTTCCCCCTTACCCCGCTGGCTCTGTGCCGTTGCGTGTCAGGCGGTCCTCGTCTTTGGGTTGTGCTTGGGAGGCGGGGCTGGCGAGGCTGAAGCGGGCTCCTCCGATCGCTGTCCTCGCCGGCCTGACTGACCTCCCCCAACCCTCCCCGTCCTCGGGGCCTGATCGATGTGGTGACGTCGCGCTCTCCCGGGCCTTGAGCCGCGTGCCAGGCGAGGGACGGTCCATTCATGGTGAATGGTGGCCGCTCTTCTCGTTCTGCCCGCGGGCACCTCACCTCTCCTTCCCCGCCTGTGGGCGGTGCGTGGGAGGCGCGGGTGCGAGACTATCCGGCCCGACCGCGGTCGCCCCGCCCTCGGCCTCGTGGCGTTGGCGGGGGGTCGTGAGTCCTCTTGACGCAGCGGGCAGCCCTCGCTCGCCCTGTGTGGCTGTTGCCTGGCCGGGGTCCCCCCTGCCCGTGACGGACGGGTGCGGGGCCGTGCCGCCCGCCCGGTCGCGCGCCCCGTTTGGCGCGCGGCTGCTGGGTCTGTGTGGCCCTTTTGTGGTGCCCCCGGAGCGCACCGGGTTGTTCTCCAAGGTGCCCGAAACCGAGCGGTGGTTGTCGTCCTCGTTCCCGGCGTCCCCCTCTGGTCGCCGCTGCAGCGTCTGCTGCGTTGGGTACACCCTCGAGCAGCGTGCTTGGGGTTGGGGGGGTCGAGGCGGGCAAGCCTAGAGGCATCCTCCTGCGCTGCGTGGGCGGGCGGGGGGCGTTGTCTCGGCGTCCCCACGATGTGTGCGTGGCGGACTTCGAAAGGCGAGCGCACGGCTTGTGCTCTTCCCACCCTGCCCGAGGGGGGGTGGTTGCACGGTCGTGTGGGCGATCGTGGTGGGGCTGGGCCGGCGACGTGGTGCCGGCCGGCCCCGTGGGAGGCCTCTGCCACCGGCCTGGTCTGCCTCGGTGACCCCTCTCCCATACCGACGGGGGAGTGTTCCCCTCGAAGTGAGGGGGCTTTTGGACCAGGGGCCCCGACCGCGAACGCTCAGGAGTCGCCAACCGTGCGTGTTTTGCCCCATGCCGCAGACCCCCCCCCACACCTCCCCCGGGGCGTGCCTGAACGCCTCCGCCCAGGGCCCTTACGGGGGCGACCGGGGGTCGGGGGCGATCCACCTTCGGCGAGAAAGCGTCTTCTCTAGCGATCATGGAGGCGTGTCCTCTTCTGGGGTTTGTCGGATCCCCCAGCCCGCCGCCTCTCTGCGCGTCGTCAGCCGCCGCCCCTGCGGCTGCCAGTTGTGCGTGGGCAGAGTTCCCTCCTCCCCTGCCGTGGGGGGGAGCGGTCCGCCGGCCCCCGCGGTGGGGGCCGAGTGCCACTCTTCGCCTAACGTGGTCCGCGCCTCCCCCCTGAACTCTGGGGGAGGGTCACGCCGGGCCGGGCCGGCGTTCCAGCTGTGAAGGGCGCCCGCGTGTGTGCGCTGCGTGCCCCGGCCGCGGGTCGCCCCGGTGTGCGCTGGGGGAAGGGGGTGGTGGTGCGGCCCGTCTCGCGCCCCCTCCCCATCCCCTGTGAGCGTGCGGCCCTCCACCCGGTCCCGTGCCAGGCCGCGGATGGATGGGCGCTCCCGTGCTGGCGCCTGTGGATTGCGGCT
>NW_027183357.1:17500-20034 GCF_041146395.1 Eulemur rufifrons | reverse complement strand
TGCATGGCCGTTCTTAGTTGGTGGAGCGATTTGTCTGGTTAATTCCGATAACGAACGAGACTCTGGCATGCTAACTAGTTACGCGACCCCCGAGCGGTCGGCGTCCCCCAACTTCTTAGAGGGACAAGTGGCGTTCAGCCACCCGAGATTGAGCAATAACAGGTCTGTGATGCCCTTAGATGTCCGGGGCTGCACGCGCGCTACACTGACTGGCTCAGCGTGTGCCTACCCTACGCCGGCAGGCGCGGGTAACCCGTTGAACCCCATTCGTGATGGGGATCGGGGATTGCAATTATTCCCCATGAACGAGGAATTCCCAGTAAGTGCGGGTCATAAGCTTGCGTTGATTAAGTCCCTGCCCTTTGTACACACCGCCCGTCGCTACTACCGATTGGATGGTTTAGTGAGGCCCTCGGATCGGCCCCGCCGGGGTCGGCCCACGGCCCTGGCGGAGCGCTGAGAAGACGGTCGAACTTGACTATCTAGAGGAAGTAAAAGTCGTAACAAGGTTTCCGTAGGTGAACCTGCGGAAGGATCATTAACGAGAGTCCCGCGGGGCCTGTCGCCGAGCGAGCGATCGACCGGCGACCGGTCGCGTGTGTGTTTCCTCAAGTGCGCGGCGCGGGCGCGGGGGCCGGCGCCGTGCCGGCCCCCCGCCCTCCCGCTAGGGCGGTTCGAGGCTTGTGGGAGCGCGTGCGCGCGTCCCCCCTCTCTGGCCACCTTGCCGGCCCCCGCCAGCCACGCACACCACTCCCGGCGCCGTCCGCATACGCCCGGCGCCGCGGGCTACCCTCGGCGCGTCTCTCGGGATGCGCGGTGAGGGCGCGACGGTCCCATCCGTGTGGAGTTTTTGCCGGAGCTCCCCGGGGGGGGCCGTGGGCTCCGGGCCACAGGGAAGGGTTCCCCGCTGCGTCCCGCCGTCTCCCTGGGCCGCCGCCCGCCCGTGATGTGTTCCGCCCCTCCCGCCCCCAGCCCCCGCCGGTCGTCTGCCGTCCGTTCGTGTGGTGGTTGCGCGGGGAGTCGGTTGGACCGTCAGGGGCGGCGGGACCCGCGCCCCGCGAGCGGCTGCGGTCGGGACCGGTGTGGTGGCGGTGGTGGTGTTGGCCGGCGGTGGGTGGTGGTGGGTGGGAGCCGCCGTCTTCCCTCCCCGTCCGCCCCCCCTTCCAGGTACCTAGCGCGTTCCGGCGCGGAGGTTTAAAGACCCCTGGGGGTCGCCCGTCCGCCCCGTGGGTCGGGGGCGGTGGGCCCGGTGTTGTTTCGGGCGGAGGTCGGGTGGGCGGGGGAGTTGGCGGTCCGGAGCGGCCTGGCCTTGCCCCGGCAAGACCCCAGGCAAGCCCCCGCCTCCGCCTCCTCCTCCTCCTCCCCTCCTCCCACGTCAACCGGACTCCGCCCCCGGGCCGGGGGTGCCGTGCGCACGTGCGCGCGTGCGGCGGGTCGTCGGCGGCCGTCGTGGGAAAGGGGGCTTGACCCCGGCGGTCGTCGTCGCGCCCGTTGCCGCGTCGCCGCGCCGGCGCTCCGTGCCACGGGGGCGGGAACCCCCCGGGCGCCTGTGGGGCGTCCGTGCCCGCGCGCCGGGCGCCCCGTGTGGGAACTTCCGACCTTTCGGAGTCTGGTCCTGTCGTCTTGACTGGCTCGGCCTGAGGCAATTCCCTACCCCTTGGTGGGGGTGGGGAAGGTGTCGTGCCAGGGAGGGCCTCCCTCCGCGGAGGTCCTCGCCCATCAAACCTCATACGACTCTTAGCGGTGGATCACTCGGCTCGTGCGTCGATGAAGAACGCAGCTAGCTGCGAGAATTAATGTGAATTGCAGGACACATTGATCATCGACACTTCGAACGCACTTGCGGCCCCGGGTTCCTCCCGGGGCTACGCCTGTCTGAGCGTCGCTTGACGATCAATCGCCCCCCCCCCCGTGGGTGTGCCTCCGGGCCCCCGCGGGGGTCGCGCGGCTGGGGGTTTCTCTCGCAGGGCCCCGCTGAGGGGTCCCTCCGTCCCCCTAAGTGCAGACCTTGGTGGTGCGCCCCTCCTCTTCCGTCCCGTCCCCCCACGTAGGCACGTCGTTGGTGCGTGGGGGGTGGACGTGGTGGGGTCGCGTCGCCGCCCGCGACGAGGGAGAGAGGCCGGGAGGGCTTTCTCCCGCGGGCGCCACGGTGCCATCCTCTCGGGAGCCGCCTCGCGCCCTGCGCGGCCGGGCCTTCCCTCCTTCTGGGGGGTTCGCCTGGGAGGGCCCGACGGGGGTGTGTGTTCACGTGCCCCTCGCGCGCGTCGGCGTGTCTCGGTCGCTCGGCGCCGGGGTGCGGGGTCTGGGGACGAGGGGGTCTGTGTGCGCGGAGGGTGTCGTGTCTGGGTCGCCGTCTTTCACCGCACGCCCCTGGCGGCGGCCCGGCGGTCTGGGCCGCCACCCTCCGCCCCCTCCTCGTCTTCCCCTCTTTCCCCCACACCGGCGTCGCCGGCCAAACGCGCCCCCGCGCCTACGGGGGGCCGGGTCCACGTCCCCGCCGTGTTGCCCGTTCGGGGCCGCACCCCGGGGATGCG
>NW_027183357.1:0-10000 GCF_041146395.1 Eulemur rufifrons | reverse complement strand
CAGATGTCTGGTCTGTGGTTGTCATCCTGACAGGGAGGCTTCGGGACGGATTTGGTCTCTCTGGCCTCGCTGCCCCTAGGGATCACCCTGCGATCGGTATTCTTCTCGCGCGGGGCGAGGGGGCGCTCCGGAGCATTCCTCTCCTCTCGGAGTTTCTGTCTGCAGTCTCTCGACTTGCTCTCACTCCCCTACCCTGCTGTGTGACTTTCTTTTTGGTCCTTTCATTTTATCTATTCTCTCTTTGCCTTTTCCTGCCCGCCTTTCCGCTCCCCCCCCCCCCCCGGATTCATGGTTTCACGTCACGCGGGTGACGTGCCGACACACCAGGAGGCCCTTCTCACACGTGCGCGTGAACACGCAATCAACACGTTTATGAACTAGAAAGGGATCTGGTGTGACTTTGCTATTATTTCCCCTCCCCTCCTCCCCGCGCTGAGAATGAGTTTCCCCGGGCTCGTGTGCCCGCCTGGGAATCGGCTGCAGACGCCATGGCCCCGGGTCGACCACATGTTGCCCTGGGGTCCACCAGATGTCTCTGGCGAATTGGGGCCCTAGGGTGCTTGTGACGGTGTGGTCACTAGGTGTCGCTCTGGGCTCAGTATTCTTCCTTCTCGCTGTGACTTTGGTCTCTTTTTTTCGAAATTTCTTTCTTTCTTCCTCTTTTGCCCTGTTTCCATTTTCCCTTCTTAATCTCTTTCTCTCTTTTTGTTGCTTTTTTTCCACGGCAGATGGGTGATGTGTGTGTGGAGGAAACGCGGCGTCAGGGAGAAGACACATCTCACACGTGCTCGGGAACACCCGATCGTCACGCTTCTGAGTACCGACCGATGGATCTGGTCCCGAATTTTTTAATAGTTTTCTCCTCTCTCTCTCTCTCTCTCTCTCTCTCTCTCTCTCTCTCTCTCCCCCCCCCTTCCTTCTCTTTCCTTTCTCTCCCTTCCTTTCTTTCTTTCTCTCGCTCTCTCGCTCTCGCTCTTCTTTTCTTTCTGACAGAGTCTCTCGTTCTGTTGCCCTGGCTAGAGTGCCATGGCGTCAGCCTAGCTCACAGCAATCTCAAACTCCTGGGCTCAAGCGATCAGACTGCCTCAGCCTCCCGAGTAGCTGGGATTACAGGCATGTGCCAGCATGCCCAGCTAATTGGATATACGTGTGTGTGTGTGTGTGTGTGTGTGTGTGTATATATATATATATATTTTTTTTTTTTTTTTTTTGAAACAGAGTCTCACTCTGTTGCCCAGACTAGAGTGCCGTGGCGTCAGCCTAGCTCACAGCAACCTCAAACTCCTGGGCTCAAGCGATCCTACTGCCCCAGCCTCCCGAGTACCTGGGACTACAGGCATGCGCCACCGTGCCCGGCTAATATTTTTCTGTATATATTTTTAGATACTGTTTCTGTATATATTTTTAGATATATAGTTTCTTTCTATTTTTAGTAGAGATGGGGGTCTCGCTCTTGCTCAGGCTGGTCTCGAACTCCCGACCTTGAGCGATCCACCCGCCTCTACCTCCCAGAGTGCTAGGATTACAGGCGTGAGCCACCCCGCCTGGCGTGTACGTTCTGTATTCACAGCCAGACGGAAGGCAGGGAGAATGTTACCCTTTCAAAGCCCGCCCTGCTCGCCTCTCAGCCCACCGATGGCACTCTGAATCCCGTGGCATTCCTTCACTCAGCTGAATTCTTCAGCACCCGACCCCCCCCCCACCCCACCCCCGTGCCACGGGAGTTCGTTCTCATGGCAGAGCCATCGAGGCTGTTGCCACACGTGTTGTAGGTGCCTAGGCAGACTGTGCCCTGGCCCCGAGGAGGTACGGAACCGCCTATCGCCTCGGGAGGGAGGGACAAGATGTGTCCGTGTCCAAGGCGACGTCCTGTCGATCACGAGGAGGCCTGCAAAGGCTCGTATCTGCCAGGCATTGAGCCACATCACATGAAACACCGGTGTGTTCCTTCACTTAGGTGGTGTCGCGTGTTGATACTCACAGAGGATGATAAACCCACTCGCATGCCGGCTGAGCCCCCTGTGTCTCCTCCTCTATCCACTGAGGGAAAAAACCGCAACGAAAGGTAGAAAACCACAGGGGGGGGAAGACTGCCCGTCGCTCTCCCTATGTGACCGTCCGGAGTGCTCGTTCAGATGGGAGGAGGTGTGTTTGTGTGTGTGTGTGTGTTTCATTGATTTTGGTGCCATCTTTTCTCTGCAGCTGCGTCAGAGGACAGCGATTTTTCCGATTTTCACTCCGCTGAGTGAATTGCCTTTTGAAGAGAATGTCCACAGGAAGCCTACGGTCCTCCCGCGGGGGTGGCCCTCCTCTAGAAATGAATCTCGTTTCTTGAACGGAGGGGACTTGTTGACGCCATCATGCTTTCGGGACGACTTCTCAGACGCTAGCTTTGGACCGCAACATAGGTGCCCCCGACATTGCCTCAAGGGTTCCGTGGTGCCTCCTGTCAAGAGACCCCACCGACCGTCCCCAGCCTGCCCGCTCAAGGGAGCCGGGCCCCTTCTGATCTGTCCGCCCGCCGGTGAAGCTCCCTCCCGAGGGTCGGAAAGCCCACCTGTTTCCCAGTTCGGTTGAATGATGGGGCACCCGGGCAGGGCACTGGCACCGAGTGACTCCATTCTGAGTCTGTCTGCTCTGGGGGGCGGGGGCGGGGGCGGGGGCGGGGGCGGGGGCGGGTGGGGGGGCAGTTCCGTCTCGACCCGGTGGCCTCCTACCGACTGACTCGATGGGACGGACCATTCTCACTCAGGATCGTGTACCTTCTTGGCCTAGGCACATCCCGGCACTGAAAGCCACTTTTCGGGGACACTCTCCCACGTACAGATAGATGGCCTGCACGAGTGCTCTTCCTTTCTCGAAACACTGGAAATCTGTCCTCAATTTTACCTGACCTACCTGACGGTGTGTGATAAAGGAGCATAGAACCCTCAGCCACCCTCCACCTTCCCGCTGTCCCGAGAGACAGTGCCGAGCGTGAAATTCTATCCCTGACTCTCTGTGTCCACCGGAACGTGGCCTGACTGCAGTGACGTCAGCTACGTCAAGTCGTTCTCTGGGTAGGGAAAGAACTTAACCAGATAGGCCCTATCGGTCGCTTCTCTGTTCTGATAGTTTTGTGGCAGCCATTTCTTTCCCCCTCTCTTTTCTTTTTCTGTCTCTCTCCCCCACCCCCACCCCCAAATTCTTTCTACGAAGACGTTTAGGATGTCAGATTCTGGCCACATGCCCCCCCCTAGGCATACGGGGGCCAGCATAGACAAAGGTCTTCGGTACCAAGTGTTCATTCCACGGTGACAGATATTGCCACTCTTGTATTGACCAGGGCGAGATGGTGAGTGGGTCAACTCTGAAACTCCCTGTACTCTACTTCTCTCTTGGGTAGGTCCCTGCCCCAACCCTCCGGCTTCTAGCACACACCCAGGGGCACTCTCTCCTCTCTGGATAAAGTTCCAGATGATCCGATCCGCTCCGAGGAGGAAGGGGAGCTGGCCGGGCCACCCACTGTGCGCCCCACCCCCGTCAGTCATAGGGTCCGTTCTTTTCAGGATGACACCGGCAGCGGTTGCTGGGTGTCACCTAGCGGCCACTTTGATCAGACCTCGGGATCCGGAAAGTCAGGTGACGTTGGGAGTTTAAGAGCTGACTCCCGGGAGGTGTGGAGGGCGGGGAGGAGAGCACGGTCCGGACGGTCCCACCCTCTTCTTCCCGGGCCCGCAGCTCTGGGCCCGCCCGGGGCAGCCCTAGCCTCTAGCGGGTCTCCGCCCACCCGCCCTGTTGTCTGCGGGAGGCGCCCCTCCTCCCGCTCTCTGCCTCCTCCCGGGACCGTAGGCCTCTGCCCGTCGTCTTTTTTATTTTTATTTTTTCCCTTTTGTTTGTTTCTCTTTTATCTTGTGTTTTAGGCTTATCGAATATCATATCGTATAAAAACTTAAATCACAGAATGAATTATATTAAGTAACAAGATGTGGCTTTTTATCCTACGCCGAGAACGATGAATTTTTCTCTTCGTGTCCATTTTCCTGTCCTGGAAGAAATACAAAGTTGCTCGTGATACTTCCCCATCATCTTCCAGTTTCCCCGACTGTCAACACGATGTATTCGATCGTATATCTTTGTGTGTGCACGTGGGCGCCTGTACCTATTTCTTTTCGGCATCAGTCTCAGGTCTTTTGGCACCTAGGGGGGAAAAAGGAGAAACCAATAAAGGACAGAAAGACGTTCTGTCGTTTTACGCTCCCCACCACCACCACCACCACCACCACCACTTTTGGGAGCTTGTAGTCTGGCCTATGTCCCCAAGGCAGGTTAAATCTTTTCTTAAAACTCCCAAGTGGTCCCCTGCCCCGCCCCCCCCCCCCCAGGTGGGCGGCCGGCAGAGTTCACAGGCTTTGTTTTTGGCAGAGCCTGGACGATTGAAATAATTAACCACAATCAACGCTAAAGCTGAGAACCCCTCCCCCCCTCATTAAAAGCTCTGTATTTCTGCCTAGCCCTATGTTCGGGGAAATTCGGAGGCTTGAGATGGGAAGGTCTACCCTATTTTCTCCTTTACCGGCAAAATAGACTCTCTCTTTCCTTCCTCCTCAAACAGCTTGTCCTCGTTATTCGGCCTCGTGGGCAAGTGGCCGAGCTTTCGGTAACACCAAGTCTTCTAAGTTGTGTTGTGTTATCGGTCTTGTTTTCTTTCTTTTCTTTTCTTTTCTTTTCTTTTTTTTTTTTTTGAGACAGGATTTCTTTCACTCTGTCCTCTCCCAGGCCGCCTTGGCCTGATTGTAGCTCACAGCAAGCTCCAAATCCAGGGCTTAAGTGATCCTCTCTGCCTCAGCCTTCTGAGTAGCTGGGACTATAGGCAAATGCTGCCACACCCGCCATAATTTTTCTTTTTTTTTTTTTTGTTGGTAGAGATGAGGTCTCATCGTGTTACCCAGGCTGGTCTCCAGCTGCTGGGCTCAAGTCACGCTCCCGTCTCTGCCTCCCAAGTTGCGGGGATCACGGGCATGAGCCACCATGGCCAGCCAGGTTATTTAAAGGTGATCGCTTTGCTATCCTGATACAAAACCCCAAATGTGCGAGTTTAAGGCACCAGACGGAGGGAGTCCCCACACTACATCGTCACGAACATTGAGGGTGGCTCACGAAACAGCTGGGATGTGGCCACACAGTAGTGATCGAGGAGATATATTCTAGTGGGATAGCAGAAATATAGAATGTCCTGAAGACACTAAATGTCGGAATGCCACAGCAGTCAATGGCTGACAAACTTCCATTCCATCGTGTCATGGTAGGCGGCTTACTTTTCTCCTGCTCCCTCGGTATGATTAAGGCCTGACGTAGAAAATGTCTACGTCTCATCCAAATCCATCGAGACGATGGAAGGGGGAACTGGGAGAGGAATAAAGAAAAACAAGAGGGGGAGAAGGAGGAAACTGCCTCCCCTGCCCCCATGCTACCCAATTAATAAATGAAGAATGGGCCGGGCGCGGTGGCTCACGCCTGTAATCCTAGCACTCTGGGAGGCCGAGGCGGGTGGATTGCTCAAGGTCAGGAGTTCGAGACCAGCCTGAGCGAGACCCCGTCTCTACTAAAAATAGAAAGACATTATATGGACACCTAAAAATCTATATAGAAAAATTAGCCGGGCATAGTGGCGCATGCCTGTAGTCCCAGCTACTCGGGAGGCTGAGGCAGTAGGATCGCTTAAGCCCAGGAGTTTGAGGTTGCTGTGAGCTACGCCACGGCACTCACTCTAGCCTGGGCAACAAAGTGAGACTCTGTCTCAACAAAAAAAAAAAAAAAAATAAATGAAGAATGGCCTCTTCCCTCCTCTTCCCAACCCCTAACTATGCCTGGAGGTGTATCGTAGGCCTACAGTCCTAAGAAATGTACAACTACTGATAGTAATGGGAAGAAATGCAGTCTAATAGGTTTCTGTGCAGTGGGACACCTGGCCAGGGCACTTACGGTGAATGGAGCTTGCAGGGCGGGCGGGAGGTTGCTCTGGGTGAGTCTGTGAGTTGGCGGTGAGTGGTGAGTGAATGTGAAGGCCTAGGACATTACTTACTGTAGGTTTTCATAAACCCTGGACACTTAGGCCACACGACATTTACCTTTAGAAATTTCTTTCTTCAATAATACATTAACCTTAGCTTACTGTAAGTGTTTTCACTTCATAAACTTTTCCATGGTGGTTTGGCTTTTTTTTTTTTGTTTGTTTGTTTGTTTTTCTTTCTTTTAAACTTTTGGACTCTTTTGCAACACCACGACTTAAAACACAAATGCGTTGCACTGTTGTACACAGATATTTTCTTTCTCTGTGTCCTTATGTGTTCCGTAAGCTTTTTCCTACTTTTAAAGTTTTTATCGTTCTATGCACTTTTCAAAATAATAAAAACTAAAACGGGGGGGGGGGGTGGGAGAGGGAAGGAGAGAAATACACACACATGAATATGTTTCCCAAGTGAACTGAGGAAGGGGGCCGAGTCAAGGTTCTCAGGGAGCCACCAGTGATGAAACGGTCAGGCTCAGAATCAGCATTGCAGAGTGGCTGCAGAGCCGGGGGGCCTGGACTGGCTACCTGGACGACACTCCGTGTTTGGTAACTTGGCGAGTCATACATCCTCTTGAGCCTCAGCCTCTTCATCTGCAAATGCAGAAATCATGGTGCCTACCCCACAGGGATATTGTGCAGAGTGAAAAAGCAAATGCAGGCAAAGCCCACAGAAGCACGCGTGGTAAACAGTAAGCCTTTAATCGTGGTCACAGTCGTTGTTATAGGATCATCTTCCTATGTCCTTGTCTTTTAAAGATTAGCAGAACCTCCCAGAAGATGAGAATGGGCTCCCCCTGAGCAAGTCTCGGCTGTAAAGTCACAGGCATGTTGAGCATGTGGCACAGAAGGCAGAATAAAAACCTGATCCCGGAACATTATGTTCCTGCAGGACATGAAATCATTGAAGGTATGGGAAATCCTACCTCATATCCGTTTTACTAGAACACCTATGATTGCGTACGCACATGGACGCACGCGCACGCGCACCCCAAACTTTTTGAGCTTCACAAAACAGCGTAACCAAGGAACACACTATGATGCTTCTTAGCGATCTATTTAGGCCCAGGTTACTCGTCACTCTGAGCCTGCCTCCTTATCTGTCCAATGAGAATAGTGTTTGTCACAATTATCGTCATCGTCATCCTACCTAACGCTTCTGGTAAAATTGAAGTGTGAGAACACCCGCTAGACAGAAAATCCATGTTATCTCTCAATTTTTCTTCCTCCTGATTTCTATCTGAATCTGTGAGCTCGCTTTGGTTCACTTCGGTTTTTCAAGAGGCTCCGGTTACCTTCTCTCCCACCTATATCGGATTGGGTCTGACGGAAGAAAGAAGGAAAAAAAAAAAAAAAACATAGTAAAGAAAGCAGAACAACATTTGTTTCTGAAGCAACCGATCAAACATTGCTGATGAGCCGGTCTTTTCTATTTCAGTAAACCAAGGAGGCCTATTGTCACGAGGATGTGAGGGGCCCGGGTAAGATTGGATGATTACCCCTAAAGGAGACAAAGCAGACAGACTATGGCACATGTGATCTTAGCCAAGAGAATAAACAGTGACCTCTCTGCCGAGTTGGGCCTTAGCATACCAAAGGGAAATAAAGGTGTAATAGGATGCTCAATTTTTACTCTGGAAACAGAGGTTGGTTGGGCACTGAACTGAGAACACTGAATTTTTTACCCTCCTTGATATTCACATAGGCTTAGAGGAGGCAAAAAAAAAAAAAAAAAAAAAGAATACTGAGCCTATAAGTCATCCCTAAAACTCGGATTTTATGTTCCCTTGCCTTTTCATAACTGAGCAACACACAACATTAAAGAATGGACACAGGCCGGATGCGTTGGCTCAGGCCTGTAAACTTAGCACTCTGGGAGGCCGAGGCGGGAGGATCGCTCAAAGTCAGGAGTTCGAGACCAGCCCGAGCGAGAGTGAGACCCCCCGCCCCCGTCTCTACTAAAAATATAGAAAGAAATTGTCCAGACAACTAAAAATATATAGAAAAAAATTAGCCGGGCATGGTGGCACATGCCTGTGGTCCCAGCTCCTGGGGAGCCTGAGGCAGGAGGATCGACTGAGCCCAGGAGTTTGAGGTTGCTGTGAGCTAGGCTGACGCCACGGCACTCACTCTAGCCCGGGCAACAGAGTGAGACTCAGTCTCGGGGGGGGGGGGGGGACCCAAAAACAAACAAACAAACAAAAAAACTGGAAGGGACACAGACTTCCACAGGTTTGTGTGTGGCCCCTTTTACTTATTAACGCTACAGGACCTTAATTATTTGTGCTCTGAATCTGATATTCAAATTATCCTTGTGGCCAACGCGTTTGAACAGTAGATGGTAGGGGAAGAAGAGTTCACCTCCTGAATAGATGACAAGTAACGGGAGTACTGGTGAAATTACAAGTGGCTTACGTTTACACACTGAAAATCCCAGTTAGCCGCTACCATGAGTTCAAAGAAGAGATCTAAATTTCTGACCCTATGACCCTAAAAGATATTTCCTCCCATGGTGTCACAGATAAAAATAAAACTGCATCCTAGCACTTTGGGAAGCCTAGGGGGAAAGGATCGCTTGAGGCCAAGAGTTTGAAGTTGCAGTGATCTATGATGATGCTACTGCACTTTAGTCTGGGAAACAGAGTGAGGGCCCGTCAAAAGAAAAAAAAGAAAAAGACAAAAAGAAAGAGAGAGAGAGAGAGAGAGAGAGAGAGAGACAGAGACAGGAAGACACAAGGAAAGAAAGAAAGAGAGAAAGAAGAGAGGAGAAGAGAAGAGAAGCGTCAATCTATCCATTGCATTTTCTACCCTTTAGGTGACTGGGCTTCAGCAGGGTGATGTGATCTGACAAAGTTCATGTTGCTAAGAAATAAAGCACTGGAGTTCAAACTCTGAGTTTTCAAAATCCAGCATATCCCCCTACCCACCATACCGTGCCACCTCTGAGAGTGGATATCTCACAGAGGAGAGCTGTGGAGGCCATTCTTGGACAGACAGAGTCAAGTAGTGGAGACCATGGAGTCTCTGCTCTGCAGCCAGTCTAGAGACATATGGAGCCATTAACACTGCTTGTGAGGAAAATACCATGTCATAGGGAAACAGAAATATTTTCCGCCTTAGGCAGATACAATTTAGGAAAAGACCCGAAACCCCTCTTCTTCTAACAGTGCTTTCTGGTCAGATGCTGACCCCTTCGATTCACAGATTCAGATACATCATTCAATGCAAGCATTGTCAACAAGTCACTCTTTGCAGCTTTCTGAAATTTCTCGCATATAGCATACTTGTAAAGATGATCACTTATGTGAAGACACCACCCCTCCAGAAAAACAAAAACAAAACCAAAACAGAAGCCCACTTTTCTCTGCTGTGAAAATCAAGATCAGCTTTTATGAGATCCACTAAATTCACACAAGAAGTAAAATATAATCATACTGATATATGCAATTTTTCTCTTAGAACAGAATGCATGGTGCTCCTTATCGTCTCAGATACTGTCAACAGAAAGCACGCGGTGGATGAACAATCTCCGTGAGCTTTTCTACAGAGATGGGGTGGGGGTGTGTGTGTGTGTGTGTGATAAATAATGAGGGTTGAGGAGCAGATAAATGACTGGGGGAAAACAACAACAGCAACAACAACAAAAACCACTTCCTGGTTCCTCGATGCAAGCATTCATTTAAAGGGGATACTCGTATGTATACCTAGGTGGAAAGTGGAAGCAGCTTTAAAAAAAAAAAAAGAAAAATTGCTGCGAGCCCTGGTTATGATACGGCAATAAGCGCTAGCTCTTGGAAGGTGTAAAACATATTCACGGTGGCTTACGCCAATCTGGGATGTACAAAGACGAGCTTGAGCACCACCACCAACCAAAAATATGAATGAATACCTGGCTAGCGATCAGGATCAGACATAATAGAAAAGAAAAAGCTCCCAAGGCTAAAATAATGT
>NW_027183356.1:17500-20295 GCF_041146395.1 Eulemur rufifrons | reverse complement strand
CTGAGAAGACGGTCGAACTTGACTATCTAGAGGAAGTAAAAGTCGTAACAAGGTTTCCGTAGGTGAACCTGCGGAAGGATCATTAACGAGAGTCCCGCGGGGCCTGTCGCCGAGCGAGCGATCGACCGGCGACCGGTCGCGTGTGTGTTTCCTCAAGCGCGCGGCGCGGGCGCGGGGGCCGGCGCCGTGCCGGCCCCCCGCCCTCCCGCTAGGGCGGTTCGAGGCTTGTGGGAGCGCGTGCGCGCGTCCCCCCCTCTGGCCACCTTGCCGGCCCCCGCCAGCCACGCACACCACTCCCGGCGCCGTCCGCATACGCCCGGCGCCGCGGGCTACCCTCGGCGCGTCTCTCGGGATGCGCGGTGAGGGCGCGACGGTCCCATCCGTGTGGAGTTTTTGCCGGAGCTCCCCGGGGGGGGCCGTGGGCTCCGGGCCACAGGGAAGGGTTCCCCGCTGCGTCCCGCCGTCTCCCTGGGCCGCCGCCCGCCCGGGATGTGTTCCGCCCCTCCCGCCCCCACCCCCCGCCGGTCGTCTGCCGTCCGTTCGTGTGGTGGTTGCGCGGGGAGTCGGTTGGACCGTCAGGGGCGGCGGGACCCGCGCCCCGCGAGCGGCTGCGGTCGGGACCGGCGTGGTGGCGGTGGTGGTGTTGGCCGGCTGTGGGTGGTGGTGGGTGGGAGCCGCCGTCTTCCCTCCCCGTCCGCCCCCCCTTCCAGGTACCTAGCGCGTTCCGGCGCGGAGGTTTAAAGACCCCTGGGGGTCGCCCGTCCGCCCCGTGGGTCGGGGGCGGTGGGCCCGGTGTTGTTTCGGGCGGAGGTCGGGTGGGCGGGGGAGTTGGCGGTCCGGAGCGGCCTGGCCTTGCCCCGGCAAGACCCCAGGCAAGCCGCCGCCTCCGCCTCCTCCTCCTCCTCCCCTCCTCCCACGTCAACCGGACTCCGCCCCCGGGCCGGGGGTGCCGTGCGCACGTGCGCGCGTGCGGCGGGTCGTCGGCGGCCGTCGTGGGAAAGGGGGCTTGACCCCGGCGGTCGTCGTCGCGCCCGTTGCCGCGTCGCCGCGCCGGCGCTCCGTGCCACGGGGGCGGGAACCCCCCGGGCGCCTGTGGGGCGTCCGTGCCCGCGCGCCGGGCGCCCCGTGTGGGAACTTCCGACCTTTCGGAGTCTGGTCCTGTCGTCTTGACTGGCTCGGCCTGAGGCAATTCCCTACCCCCTTGGTGGGGGTGGGGAAGGTGTCATGCCAGGGAGGGCCTCCCTCCGCGGAGGTCCTCGCCCATCAAACCTCATACGACTCTTAGCGGTGGATCACTCGGCTCGTGCGTCGATGAAGAACGCAGCTAGCTGCGAGAATTAATGTGAATTGCAGGACACATTGATCATCGACACTTCGAACGCACTTGCGGCCCCGGGTTCCTCCCGGGGCTACGCCTGTCTGAGCGTCGCTTGACGATCAATCGCCCCCCCGTGGGTGTGCCTCCGGGCCCCCGCGGGGGTCGCGCGGCTGGGGGTTTCTCTCGCAGGGCCCCGCTGAGGGGTCCCTCCGTCCCCCTAAGTGCAGACCTTGGTGGTGCGCCCCTCCTCTTCCGTCCCGTCCCCCCACGTAGGCACGTCGTTGGTGCGTGGGGGGTGGACGTGGTGGGGTCGCGTCGCCGCCCGCGACGAGGGAGAGAGGCCGGGAGGGCTTTCTCCCGCGGGCGCCACGGTGCCATCCTCTCGGGAGCCGTCTCGCGCCCTGCGCGGCCGGGCCTTCCCTCCTTCTGGGGGGTTCGCCTGGGAGGGCCCGACGGGGGTGTGTGTTCACGTGCCCCTCGCGCGCGTCGGCGTGTCTCGGTCGCTCGGCGCCGGGGTGCGGGGTCTGGGGACGAGGGGGTCTGTGTGCGCGGAGGGTGTCGTGTCTGGGTCGCCGTCTTTCACCGCACGCCCCTGGCGGCGGCCCGGCGGTCTGGGCCGCCACCCTCCGCCCCCTCCTCGTCTTCCCCTCTTTCCCCCACACCGGCGTCGCCGGCCAAACGCGCCCCCGCGCCTACGGGGGGCCGGGTCCACGTCCCCGCCGTGTTGCCCGTTCGGGGCCGCACCCCGGGGATGCGTGCCCCGGTGGCGACCCGCGGGACGCCGCGGCGTCGTCCGCCGTCGCGCGCCCGCCCCCGGGGTCGCCGCGGCCCACCGCCGCGCTGCGTGTCCCGAGCCCGGGCGCGGGGCTCAGGATGGGTGCTGACCGCCGTGTCTCTGCCGTGTCCCCTCCGCCTCCGTCCGTCCGAGGGACCGCCGAGGCGCCTGGGGAAGGAGGGCGGTCGGTTGGTTTGGGGGGGGTGCCCTCTGGTCTCCTCGGGCACCTTCCCCACTCTGCGCGACCTCCTCCCTCTCGGGTGTCGCGGTGTGTGTCCCTCGAGGTCGGGCGGAGGGGGGGGTGCGGTCGAGGCGCCGGTGATCTCCCCGTCGGCCCCGGTCCGCGCCCGCCGGCCCGTGCTCCGTCCCGTCGTCCCCGCGGCCTCCGACGCGCTCTCCTTCCCCGCGCCCGCCCTTGTGACTCGCCTCGGCGGCCGCCGCCGCTGGGTGGTCGTGGGGTGCGGCCGGGGGGGAGGTGCCGTCGTCCGGAGGGCCGGGGGCGGCGGTCGACCGTGGTGCCCCCACCCCCGCTCCGTCGAGCGTGTGCGCCTCGGCTCCCGCCTCTCCCCTCGGGTCCCCCGAGCGCCCGTGCGTGCGTCGGGACGTGCCGTCGTTCCCCCGGCGCGCGCGCGTGTGCCTCCCCTCCGAGACGCGACCTCAGATCAGACGTGGCGACCCGCTGAATTTAAGCATATTAGTCAG
>NW_027183356.1:0-10000 GCF_041146395.1 Eulemur rufifrons | reverse complement strand
CTTTTCCTGCCCGCCTTTCCGCTCCCCCCCCCCCCCGGATTCATGGTTTCACGTCACGCGGGTGACGTGCCGACACACCAGGAGGCCCTTCTCACACGTGCGCGTGAACACGCAATCAACACGTTTATGAACTAGAAAGGGATCTGGTGTGACTTTGCTATTATTTCCCCTCCCCTCCTCCCCGCGCTGAGAATGAGTTTCCCCGGGCTCGTGTGCCCGCCTGGGAATCGGCTGCAGACGCCATGGCCCCGGGTCGACCACATGTTGCCCTGGGGTCCACCAGATGTCTCTGGCGAATTGGGGCCCTAGGGTGCTTGTGACGGTGTGGTCACTAGGTGTCGCTCTGGGCTCAGTATTCTTCCTTCTCGCTGTGACTTTGGTCTCTTTTTTTCGAAATTTCTTTCTTTCTTCCTCTTTTGCCCTGTTTCCATTTTCCCTTCTTAATCTCTTTCTCTCTTTTTGTTGCTTTTTTTCCACGGCAGATGGGTGATGTGTGTGTGGAGGAAACGCGGCGTCAGGGAGAAGACACATCTCACACGTGCTCGGGAACACCCGATCGTCACGCTTCTGAGTACCGACCGATGGATCTGGTCCCGAATTTTTTAATAGTTTTCTCCTCTCTCTCTCTCTCTCTCTCTCTCTCCCTCCCCCCCTTCCTTCTCTTTCCTTTCTCTCCCTTCCTTTCTTTCTTTCTCTCGCTCTCTCGCTCTCGCTCTTCTTTTCTTTCTGACAGAGTCTCTCGTTCTGTTGCCCTGGCTAGAGTGCCATGGCGTCAGCCTAGCTCACAGCAATCTCAAACTCCTGGGCTCAAGCGATCAGACTGCCTCAGCCTCCCGAGTAGCTGGGATTACAGGCATGTGCCAGCATGCCCAGCTAATTGGATATACGTGTGTGTGTGTGTGCGTGTGTGTGTGTGTGTGTGTGTATATATATATATATATATATTTTTTTTTTTTTTTTTTTTTTTTTTTTTTTGAAACAGAGTCTCACTCTGTTGCCCAGACTAGAGTGCCGTGGCGTCAGCCTAGCTCACAGCAACCTCAAACTCCTGGGCTCAAGCGATCCTACTGCCCCAGCCTCCCGAGTACCTGGGACTACAGGCATGCGCCACCGTGCCCGGCTAATATTTTTCTGTATATATTTTTAGATACTGTTTCTGTATATATTTTTAGATATATAGTTTCTTTCTATTTTTAGTAGAGATGGGGGTCTCGCTCTTGCTCAGGCTGGTCTCGAACTCCCGACCTTGAGCGATCCACCCGCCTCTACCTCCCAGAGTGCTAGGATTACAGGCGTGAGCCACCCCGCCTGGCGTGTACGTTCTGTATTCACAGACAGACGGAAGGCAGGGAGAATGTTACCCTTTCAAAGCCCGCCCTGCTCGCCTCTCAGCCCACCGATGGCACTCTGAATCCCGTGGCATTCCTTCACTCAGCTGAATTCTTCAGCACCCGACCCCCCCCCCACCCCACCCCCGTGCCACGGGAGTTCGTTCTCATGGCAGAGCCATCGAGGCTGTTGCCACACGTGTTGTAGGTGCCTAGGCAGACTGTGCCCTGGCCCCGAGGAGGTACGGAACCGCCTATCGCCTCGGGAGGGAGGGACAAGATGTGTCCGTGTCCAAGGCGACGTCCTGTCGATCACGAGGAGGCCTGCAAAGGCTCGTATCTGCCAGGCATTGAGCCACATCACATGAAACACCGGTGTGTTCCTTCACCTTAGGTGGTGTCGCGTGTTGATACTCACAGAGGATGATAAACCCACTCGCATGCCGGCTGAGCCCCCTGTGTCTCCTCCTCTATCCACTGAGGGAAAAAACCGCAACGAAAGGTAGAAAACCACAGGGGGGGAAGAGAGCCCGTCGCTCTCCCTATGTGACCGTCCGGAGTGCTCGTTCAGATGGGAGGAGGTGTGTTTGTGTGTGTGTGTGTGTGTGTGTGTGTGTTTCATTGATTTTGGTGCCATCTTTTCTCTGCAGCTGCGTCAGAGGACAGCGATTTTTCCGATTTTCACTCCGCTGAGTGAATTGCCTTTTGAAGAGAATGTCCACAGGAAGCCTACGGTCCTCCCGCGGGGGTGGCCCTCCTCTAGAAATGAATCTCGTTTCTTGAACGGAGGGGACTTGTTGACGCCATCATGCTTTCGGGACGACTTCTCAGACGCTAGCTTTGGACCGCAACATAGGTGCCCCCGACATTGCCTCAAGGGTTCCGTGGTGCCTCCTGTCAAGAGACCCCACCGACCGTCCCCAGCCTGCCCGCTCAAGGGAGCCGGGCCCCTTCTGATCTGTCCGCCCGCCGGTGAAGCTCCCTCCCGAGGGTCGGAAAGCCCACCTGTTTCCCAGTTCGGTTGAATGATGGGGCACCCGGGCAGGGCACTGGCACCGAGTGACTCCATTCTGAGTCTGTCTGCTCTGGGGGGCGGGGGCGGGGGCGGGGGCGGGTGGGGGGGGCAGTTCCGTCTCGACCCGGTGGCCTCCTACCGACTGACTCGATGGGACGGACCATTCTCACTCAGGATCGTGTACCTTCTTGGCCTAGGCACATCCCGGCACTTAAAGCCACTTTTCGGGGACACTCTCCCACGTACAGATAGATGGCCTGCACGAGTGCTCTTCCTTTCTCGAAACACTGGAAATCTGTCCTCAATTTTACCTGACCTACCTGACGGTGTGTGATAAAGGAGCATAGAACCCTCAGCCACCCTCCACCTTCCCGCTGTCCCGAGAGACAGTGCCGAGCGTGAAATTCTATCCCTGACTCTCTGTGTCCACCGGAACGTGGCCTGACTGCAGTGACGTCAGCTACGTCAAGTCGTTCTCTGGGTAGGGAAAGAACTTAACCAGATAGGCCCTATCGGTCGCTTCTCTGTTCTGATAGTTTTGTGGCAGCCATTTCTTTCCCCCTCTCTTTTCTTTTTCTGTCTCTCTCCCCCACCCCCACCCCCAAATTCTTTCTACGAAGACGTTTAGGATGTCAGATTCTGGCCACATGCCCCCCCTAGGCATACGGGGGCCAGCATAGACAAAGGTCTTCGGTACCAAGTGTTCATTCCACGGTGACAGATATTGCCACTCTTGTATTGACCAGGGCGAGATGGTGAGTGGGTCAACTCTGAAACTCCCTGTACTCTACTTCTCTCTTGGGTAGGTCCCTGCCCCAACCCTCCGGCTTCTAGCACACACCCAGGGGCACTCTCTCCTCTCTGGATAAAGTTCCAGATGATCCGATCCGCTCCGAGGAGGAAGGGGAGCTGGCCGGGCCACCCACTGTGCGCCCCACCCCCGTCAGTCATAGGGTCCGTTCTTTTCAGGATGACACCGGCAGCGGTTGCTGGGTGTCACCTAGCGGCCACTTTGATCAGACCTCGGGATCCGGAAAGTCAGGTGACGTTGGGAGTTTAAGAGCTGACTCCCGGGAGGTGTGGAGGGCGGGGAGGAGAGCACGGTCCGGACGGTCCCACCCTCTTCTTCCCGGGCCCCGCAGCTCTGGGCCCGCCCGGGGCAGCCCTAGCCTCTAGCGGGTCTCCGCCCACCCGCCCTGTTGTCTGCGGGAGGCGCCCCTCCTCCCGCTCTCTGCCTCCTCCCGGGACCGTAGGCCTCTGCCCGTCGTCTTTTTTATTTTTATTTTTTCCCTTTTGTTTGTTTCTCTTTTATCTTGTGTTTTAGGCTTATCGAATATCATATCGTATAAAAACTTAAATCACAGAATGAATTATATTAAGTAACAAGATGTGGCTTTTTATCCTACGCCGAGAACGATGAATTTTTCTCTTCGTGTCCATTTTCCTGTCCTGGAAGAAATACAAAGTTGCTCGTGATACTTCCCCATCATCTTCCAGTTTCCCCGACTGTCAACACGATGTATTCGATCGTATATCTTTGTGTGTGCACGTGGGCGCCTGTACCTATTTCTTTTCGGCATCAGTCTCAGGTCTTTTGGCACCTAGGGGGGAAAAAGGAGAAACCAATAAAGGACAGAAAGACGTTCTGTCGTTTTACGCTCCCCACCACCACCACCACCACCACCACCACCACCACTTTTGGGAGCTTGTAGTCTGGCCTATGTCCCCAAGGCAGGTTAAATCTTTTCTTAAAACTCCCAAGTGGTCCCCTGCCCCGCCCCCCCCCCCAGGTGGGCGGCCGGCAGAGTTCACAGGCTTTGTTTTTGGCAGAGCCTGGACGATTGAAATAATTAACCACAATCAACGCTAAAGCTGAGAACCCCTCCCCCCCTCATTAAAAGCTCTGTATTTCTGCCTAGCCCTATGTTCGGGGAAATTCGGAGGCTTGAGATGGGAAGGTCTACCCTATTTTCTCCTTTACCGGCAAAATAGACTCTCTCTTTCCTTCCTCCTCAAACAGCTTGTCCTCGTTATTCGGCCTCGTGGGCAAGTGGCCGAGCTTTCGGTAACACCAAGTCTTGTAAGTTGTGTTGTGTTATCGGTCTTGTTTTCTTTCTTTTCTTTTCTTTTCTTTTCTTTTTTTTTTTTTGAGACAGGATTTCTTTCACTCTGTCCTCTCCCAGGCCGCCTTGGCCTGATTGTAGCTCACAGCAAGCTCCAAATCCAGGGCTTAAGTGATCCTCTCTGCCTCAGCCTTCTGAGTAGCTGGGACTATAGGCAAATGCTGCCACACCCGCCATAATTTTTCTTTTTTTTTTTTTTTGTTGGTAGAGATGAGGTCTCATCGTGTTACCCAGGCTGGTCTCCAGCTGCTGGGCTCAAGTCACGCTCCCGTCTCTGCCTCCCAAGTTGCGGGGATCACGGGCATGAGCCACCATGGCCAGCCAGGTTATTTAAAGGTGATCGCTTTGCTATCCTGATACAAAACCCCAAATGTGCGAGTTTAAGGCACCAGACGGAGGGAGTCTCCACACTACATCGTCACGAACATTGAGGGTGGCTCACGAAACAGCTGGGATGTGGCCACACAGTAGTGATCGAGGAGATATATTCTAGTGGGATAGCAGAAATATAGAATGTCCTGAAGACACTAAATGTCGGAATGCCACAGCAGTCAATGGCTGACAAACTTCCATTCCATCGTGTCATGGTAGGCGGCTTACTTTTCTCCTGCTCCCTCGGTATGATTAAGGCCTGACGTAGAAAATGTCTACGTCTCATCCAAATCCATCGAGACGATGGAAGGGGGAACTGGGAGAGGAATAAAGAAAAACAAGAGGGGGAGAAGGAGGAAACTGCCTCCCCTGCCCCCATGCTACCCAATTAATAAATGAAGAATGGCCTCTTCCCTCCTCTTCCCAACCCCTAACTATGCCTGGAGGTGTATCGTAGGCCTACAGTCCTAAGAAATGTACAACTACTGATAGTAATGGGAAGAAATGCAGTCTAATAGGTTTCTGTGCAGTGGGACACCTGGCCAGGGCACTTACGGTGAATGGAGCTTGCAGGGCGGGCGGGAGGTTGCTCTGGGTGAGTCTGTGAGTTGGCGGTGAGTGGTGAGTGAATGTGAAGGCCTAGGACATTACTTACTGTAGGTTTTCATAAACCCTGGACACTTAGGCCACACGACATTTACCTTTAGAAATTTCTTTCTTCAATAATACATTAACCTTAGCTTACTGTAAGTGTTTTCACTTCATAAACTTTTCCATGGTGGTTTGGCTTTTTTTTTGTTTGTTTGTTTGTCTGTCTGTTTGTTTGTTTGTTTGTTTTTCTTTCTTTTAAACTTTTGGACTCTTTTGCAACACCACGACTTAAAACACAAATGCGTTGCACTGTTGTACACAGATATTTTCTTTCTCTGTGTCCTTATGTGTTCCGTAAGCTTTTTCCTACTTTTAAAGTTTTTATCGTTCTATGCACTTTTCAAAATAATAAAAACTAAAACGGGGGGGGGGGTGGGAGAGGGAAGGAGAGAAATACACACACATGAATATGTTTCCCAAGTGAACTGAGGAAGGGGGCCGAGTCAAGGTTCTCAGGGAGCCACCAGTGATGAAACGGTCAGGCTCAGAATCAGCATTGCAGAGTGGCTGCAGAGCCGGGGGGCCTGGACTGGCTACCTGGACGACACTCCGTGTTTGGTAACTTGGCGAGTCATACATCCTCTTGAGCCTCAGCCTCTTCATCTGCAAATGCAGAAATCATGGTGCCTACCCCACAGGGATATTGTGCAGAGTGAAAAAGCAAATGCAGGCAAAGCCCACAGAAGCACGCGTGGTAAACAGTAAGCCTTTAATCGTGGTCACAGTCGTTGTTATAGGATCATCTTCCTATGTCCTTGTCTTTTAAAGATTAGCAGAACCTCCCAGAAGATGAGAATGGGCTCCCCCTGAGCAAGTCTCGGCTGTAAAGTCACAGGCATGTTGAGCATGTGGCACAGAAGGCAGAATAAAAACCTGATCCCGGAACATTATGTTCCTGCAGGACATGAAATCATTGAAGGTATGGGAAATCCTACCTCATATCCGTTTTACTAGAACACCTATGATTGCGTACGCACATGGACGCACGCGCACGCGCACCCCAAACTTTTTGAGCTTCACAAAACAGCGTAACCAAGGAACACACTATGATGCTTCTTAGCGATCTATTTAGGCCCAGGTTACTCGTCACTCTGAGCCTGCCTCCTTATCTGTCCAATGAGAATAGTGTTTGTCACAATTATCGTCATCGTCATCCTACCTAACGCTTCTGGTAAAATTGAAGTGTGAGAACACCCGCTAGACAGAAAATCCATGTTATCTCTCAATTTTTCTTCCTCCTGATTTCTATCTGAATCTGTGAGCTCGCTTTGGTTCACTTCGGTTTTTCAAGAGGCTCCGGTTACCTTCTCTCCCACCTATATCGGATTGGGTCTGACGGAAGAAAGAAGGAAAAAAAAAAAAAAACATAGTAAAGAAAGCAGAACAACATTTGTTTCTGAAGCAACCGATCAAACATTGCTGATGAGCCGGTCTTTTCTATTTCAGTAAACCAAGGAGGCCTATTGTCACGAGGATGTGAGGGGCCCGGGTAAGATTGGATGATTACCCCTAAAGGAGACAAAGCAGACAGACTATGGCACATGTGATCTTAGCAAAGAGAATAAACAGTGACCTCTCTGCCGAGTTGGGCCTTAGCATACCAAAGGGAAATAAAGGTGTAATAGGATGCTCAATTTTTACTCTGGAAACAGAGGTTGGTTGGGCACTGAACTGAGAACACTGAATTTTTTACCCTCCTTGATATTCACATAGGCTTAGAGGAGGCAAAAAAAAAAAAAAAAAAAAAAAAGAATACTGAGCCTATAAGTCATCCCTAAAACTCGGATTTTATGTTCCCTTGCCTTTTCATAACTGAGCAACACACAACATTAAAGAATGGACACAGGCCGGACGCGTTGGCTCAGGCCTGTAAACTTAGCACTCTGGGAGGCCGAGGCGGGAGGATCGCTCAAAGTCAGGAGTTCGAGACCAGCCCGAGCGAGAGTGAGACCCCCCCGCCCCCGTCTCTACTAAAAATATAGAAAGAAATTGTCCAGACAACTAAAAATATATAGAAAAAAATTAGCCGGGCATGGTGGCACATGCCTGTGGTCCCAGCTCCTGGGGAGCCTGAGGCAGGAGGATCGACTGAGCCCAGGAGTTTGAGGTTGCTGTGAGCTAGGCTGACGCCACGGCACTCACTCTAGCCCGGGCAACAGAGTGAGACTCAGTCTCGGGGGGGGGGGGGACCCAAAAACAAACAAACAAACAAACAAACAAACAAACAAAAAACTGGAAGGGACACAGACTTCCACAGGTTTGTGTGTGGCCCCTTTTACTTATTAACGCTACAGGACCTTAATTATTTGTGCTCTGAATCTGATATTCAAATTATCCTTGTGGCCAACGCGTTTGAACAGTAGATGGTAGGGGAAGAAGAGTTCACCTCCTGAATAGATGACAAGTAACGGGAGTACTGGTGAAATTACAAGTGGCTTACGTTTACACACTGAAAATCCCAGTTAGCCGCTACCATGAGTTCAAAGAAGAGATCTAAATTTCTGACCCTATGACCCTAAAAGATATTTCCTCCCATGGTGTCACAGATAAAAATAAAACTGCATCCTAGCACTTTGGGAAGCCTAGGGGGAAAGGATCGCTTGAGGCCAAGAGTTTGAAGTTGCAGTGATCTATGATGATGCTACTGCACTTTAGTCTGGGAAACAGAGTGAGGGCCCGTCAAAAGAAAAAAAAGAAAAAGACAAAAAGAAAGAGAGAGAGAGAGAGAGAGAGAGAGAGAGACAGAGACAGGAAGACACAAGGAAAGAAAGAAAGAGAGAAAGAAGAGAGGAGAAGAGAAGAGAAGCGTCAATCTATCCATTGCATTTTCTACCCTTTAGGTGACTGGGCTTCAGCAGGGTGATGTGATCTGACAAAGTTCATGTTGCTAAGAAATAAAGCACTGGAGTTCAAACTCTGAGTTTTCAAAATCCAGCATATCCCCCTACCCACCATACCGTGCCACCTCTGAGAGTGGATATCTCACAGAGGAGAGCTGTGGAGGCCATTCTTGGACAGACAGAGTCAAGTAGTGGAGACCATGGAGTCTCTGCTCTGCAGCCAGTCTAGAGACATATGGAGCCATTAACACTGCTTGTGAGGAAAATACCATGTCATAGGGAAACAGAAATATTTTCCGCCTTAGGCAGATACAATTTAGGAAAAGACCCGAAACCCCTCTTCTTCTAACAGTGCTTTCTGGTCAGATGCTGACCCCTTCGATTCACAGATTCAGATACATCATTCAATGCAAGCATTGTCAACAAGTCACTCTTTGCAGCTTTCTGAAATTTCTCGCATATAGCATACTTGTAAAGATGATCACTTATGTGAAGACACCACCCCTCCAGAAAAACAAAAACAAAACCAAAACAGAAGCCCACTTTTCTCTGCTGTGAAAATCAAGATCAGCTTTTATGAGATCCACTAAATTCACACAAGAAGTAAAATATAATCATACTGATATATGCAATTTTTCTCTTAGAACAGAATGCATGGTGCTCCTTATCGTCTCAGATACTGTCAACAGAAAGCACGCGGTGGATGAACAATCTCCGTGAGCTTTTCTACAGAGATGGGGTGGGGTGTGTGTGTGTGTGTGTGTGTGTGATAAATAATGAGGGTTGAGGAGCAGATAAATGACTGGGGGAAAACAACAACAGCAACAACAACAAAAACCACTTCCTGGTTCCTCGATGC
Organism: Eulemur rufifrons; assembly: GCF_041146395.1. Classification (NCBI taxonomy): domain Eukaryota; kingdom Metazoa; phylum Chordata; class Mammalia; order Primates; family Lemuridae; genus Eulemur; species Eulemur rufifrons. The sequence continues at coordinate 812 of NW_027183356.1, read as the reverse complement.
AAGCATTCATTTAAAGGGGATACTCGTATGTATACCTAGGTGGAAAGTGGAAGCAGCTTTAAAAAAAAAAAAAGAAAAATTGCTGCGAGCCCTGGTTATGATACGGCAATAAGCGCTAGCTCTTGGAAGGTGTAAAACATATTCACGGTGGCTTACGCCAATCTGGGATGTACAAAGACGAGCTTGAGCACCACCACCAACCAAAAATATGAATGAATACCTGGCTAGCGATCAGGATCAGACATAATAGAAAAGAAAAAGCTCCCAAGGCTAAAATAATGTGAACACGATTGACTCGTCCATGGAAAAGAACCCCAAATCACTGCAAAATAATTTAAAGAGTTTTATTCTGAGCCCAACGGCCGTGATCATGGCCCAGAGAGCTACGCCCAAGAAGCCTTGAGCAAGCGGACCCATTGTGGTGGGGTGGGTTACAGTTTGGCTTCATACATTTTAGGGAGACAGGAATTACATGTAAAATCACAAATCAAAACATGGAAGGGGTACATTGGTCTGGGCTGAAAAGGCAGGACATCTGGCAGTTGGGGGGGGGGCGGGGGAGGGAGGGTGCGGTGTTTACAGGTTTACAGCTGGGTTTAAAGATTCTTTGATTTGCAATTGATGACATAAATGAACCTCTGCCTAAAAGCTTTGCATCATGTTTTCAGTTAAGGTAAGGAGGTCTGCTAATCACAGACAAGCCACTGGACAGTTTACCCAAAACTCAAGTGCCCTGTAGTTCAGTAAACGGTTGGCCTGCTAGATATGCGTTAAGCTTTGTCTTGCCTGGCCTTAGGCCCGTCGGACATTCA
>NW_027183355.1:0-20303 GCF_041146395.1 Eulemur rufifrons | reverse complement strand
GCTTCTGGGTCGGGGTTTCGTACGTAGCAGAGCAGCTCCCTCGCTGCGATCTATTGAAAGTCAGCCCTCGACACAAGGGTTTGTCGCGGCGGGCGCGCGCGTCCCGCCGGGTGCCGGCCGCGCGGGGCGTGGGTCGCTCCGGGCCCGTCCCCGCTTCCCCGGGCCTTCCCGTCGCTCCGTCGCCCCTTGCCGTCCCGCCCCCCTCCCGCGCCCGGGCTACGGGTGGGGGCGTGGGCCCGCGGGGACTCGGTGTGTACGGGTCGAGGGCGCGGGGGAAGGTAGGGGGGCGGGCAGCACGTGGGGACGCCCTCCCCTCCCCTCCCCTCCGCGCCGCGGCCGGCGTCCCGCCTCGGGGTGGGCCCCGTCCCCACCCCCACGCCGCTTCCTCCCCGTGCACCCCGCTGGGGCTCGTCCCCCCCCACCCCCGGGCTGGGCGCGGGGAGAAGCGCGGTGGTCGTGGGGAGATGGGGCGAGCGAGGCGCCGCCGTTCGGCGGCGGCGGTCCCCGCGCGGAGCCGCCACGGTGGGGCGGCCGTCCGGCCGCCGCGGCCCTCTCATCCGCCGCGGTGGCGGAGGGGGTGGCCGTTCGGCCCGGACCCGGCCTGCCCCCCTCTTTCCCGAGAGTCGGGTGCGACCAGCAGGCCGGGTCGCCGGGTCGCCGGGTCGCCGGGTCGCCGGGTCGCCGGGTCGCCGGGTCGCCGGGTCGCCGGGTCGCCGGGTCGCCGGGTCGCCGGGTCGCCGGGTCGCCCAGCCGGGACCGCATGGTGCAAGGGGGCCGACCAGATGTCCCGTGACACTTAGTCTCTGCGCGGCCGGCCCCGCCGGCGCTATAAACGGGGATCGCCGCCAGAGGGCGCTGCGGTCGCGGGCTCCTCGACTCCCTCTCCCTAGTACCTCACTGGGTGTCCGAAGGCGGGACTACTTTTTTCTCCCGCCCACTGGCTCGCTAACGCCTCCGCCTCCGCCGGTGTCGTGCCGGGACCCCATGGTCCATGGGGTTGACCAGATGTCCCGTCGCACTTAGTCTCTGCGAAGCCGGCCCCGTCGACGCTATGGAGGGGCGTCGCCGCCAGAGGGCGCTGCGGTTGCGGGCTCCTCGACAACCTCTCCCTCGTACCTCAATACGTGTCCGAAGGTGGGATTTTTTATTTTTCTTTCCCCCTCCACCACCACCCCCCGCCCGCCGCCGCCTAGCCCGCCTCCGCCGCCTAGCCCGCCGCCGCCTAGCCCGCCTCCGCCGCCTAGCCCGCCGCCGCCTAGCCCGCCTCCGCCGCCTAGCCCGCCGCCGCCTAGCCCGCCTCCGCCGCCGCCTAGCCCTCCGCCGCCGCCGCCTAGCCCGCCGACGCCTAGCCCGCCGCCGCCGCCGCCTAGCCCTCCTCCTCCTCCTCCTCCTCCTCCTCCTCCTCCTCCTCCTCCTCCTCCTCCTCCTCCTCCTCCTCCTCCTCCTCCTCCTCCTCCTCCTCCCTCCTCCTCCTCGACCTCCGCCGGTTTCGTGCTGGGATCCCATGGTCCTTGGGGTTGACCAGATGTCCCGTCGCACTTAGTCTCTGCGGGGCTGGCCCCATCGATGCTATGGGGGGGGATCACCGCCAGGGGGCGCTGCGGTTGCGGGCTTCTCGACTCCCTCTCCTTCCCCACCCCTCCGCTCGCCCGCTCCTCCTTTCTTTACTCCCTATCGCCCCGCCCCCTTTTTTCTCCACACACACGCAATTATCACGCTCACGAACTATCCCGGGACCTGGCGTGACTTTCATCGCAATCTCCCCCCCCCCCGGACACACACACATAGAGACACACCCTCCCGGCAGGGAGCACCCTGAGTGGTCGTGCAGATGTCGCTGCTGCATGCGGCCTCCGCATGGGTTCGCTGGTTGACCAGATGTCTGGTCCTTGGGTGGTTGACCAGATGTCTGGTCTGTGGTTGTCATCCTGACAGGGAGGCTTCGGGACGGATTTGGTCTCTCTGGCCTCGCTGCCCCTAGGGATCACCCTGCGATCGGTATTCTTCTCGCGCGGGGCGAGGGGGCGCTCCGGAGCATTCCTCTCCTCTCGGAGTTTCTGTCTGCAGTCTCTCGACTTGCTCTCACTCCCCTACCCTGCTGTGTGACTTTCTTTTTGGTCCTTTCATTTTATCTATTCTCTCTTTGCCTTTTCCTGCCCGCCTTTCCGCTCCCCCCCCCCCCCCGGATTCATGGTTTCACGTCACGCGGGTGACGTGCCGACACACCAGGAGGCCCTTCTCACACGTGCGCGTGAACACGCAATCAACACGTTTATGAACTAGAAAGGGATCTGGTGTGACTTTGCTATTATTTCCCCTCCCCTCCTCCCCGCGCTGAGAATGAGTTTCCCCGGGCTCGTGTGCCCGCCTGGGAATCGGCTGCAGACGCCATGGCCCCGGGTCGACCACATGTTGCCCTGGGGTCCACCAGATGTCTCTGGCGAATTGGGGCCCTAGGGTGCTTGTGACGGTGTGGTCACTAGGTGTCGCTCTGGGCTCAGTATTCTTCCTTCTCGCTGTGACTTTGGTCTCTTTTTTTCGAAATTTCTTTCTTTCTTCCTCTTTTGCCCTGTTTCCATTTTCCCTTCTTAATCTCTTTCTCTCTTTTTGTTGCTTTTTTTCCACGGCAGATGGGTGATGTGTGTGTGGAGGAAACGCGGCGTCAGGGAGAAGACACATCTCACACGTGCTCGGGAACACCCGATCGTCACGCTTCTGAGTACCGACCGATGGATCTGGTCCCGAATTTTTTAATAGTTTTCTCCTCTCTCTCTCTCTCTCTCTCTCTCTCTCTCTCTCTCTCTCTCCCCCCCCCTTCCTTCTCTTTCCTTTCTCTCCCTTCCTTTCTTTCTTTCTCTCGCTCTCTCGCTCTCGCTCTTCTTTTCTTTCTGACAGAGTCTCTCGTTCTGTTGCCCTGGCTAGAGTGCCATGGCGTCAGCCTAGCTCACAGCAATCTCAAACTCCTGGGCTCAAGCGATCAGACTGCCTCAGCCTCCCGAGTAGCTGGGATTACAGGCATGTGCCAGCATGCCCAGCTAATTGGATATACGTGTGTGTGTGTGTGTGTGTGTGTGTGTATATATATATATATATTTTTTTTTTTTTTTTTTTGAAACAGAGTCTCACTCTGTTGCCCAGACTAGAGTGCCGTGGCGTCAGCCTAGCTCACAGCAACCTCAAACTCCTGGGCTCAAGCGATCCTACTGCCCCAGCCTCCCGAGTACCTGGGACTACAGGCATGCGCCACCGTGCCCGGCTAATATTTTTCTGTATATATTTTTAGATACTGTTTCTGTATATATTTTTAGATATATAGTTTCTTTCTATTTTTAGTAGAGATGGGGGTCTCGCTCTTGCTCAGGCTGGTCTCGAACTCCCGACCTTGAGCGATCCACCCGCCTCTACCTCCCAGAGTGCTAGGATTACAGGCGTGAGCCACCCCGCCTGGCGTGTACGTTCTGTATTCACAGCCAGACGGAAGGCAGGGAGAATGTTACCCTTTCAAAGCCCGCCCTGCTCGCCTCTCAGCCCACCGATGGCACTCTGAATCCCGTGGCATTCCTTCACTCAGCTGAATTCTTCAGCACCCGACCCCCCCCCCACCCCACCCCCGTGCCACGGGAGTTCGTTCTCATGGCAGAGCCATCGAGGCTGTTGCCACACGTGTTGTAGGTGCCTAGGCAGACTGTGCCCTGGCCCCGAGGAGGTACGGAACCGCCTATCGCCTCGGGAGGGAGGGACAAGATGTGTCCGTGTCCAAGGCGACGTCCTGTCGATCACGAGGAGGCCTGCAAAGGCTCGTATCTGCCAGGCATTGAGCCACATCACATGAAACACCGGTGTGTTCCTTCACTTAGGTGGTGTCGCGTGTTGATACTCACAGAGGATGATAAACCCACTCGCATGCCGGCTGAGCCCCCTGTGTCTCCTCCTCTATCCACTGAGGGAAAAAACCGCAACGAAAGGTAGAAAACCACAGGGGGGGGAAGACTGCCCGTCGCTCTCCCTATGTGACCGTCCGGAGTGCTCGTTCAGATGGGAGGAGGTGTGTTTGTGTGTGTGTGTGTGTTTCATTGATTTTGGTGCCATCTTTTCTCTGCAGCTGCGTCAGAGGACAGCGATTTTTCCGATTTTCACTCCGCTGAGTGAATTGCCTTTTGAAGAGAATGTCCACAGGAAGCCTACGGTCCTCCCGCGGGGGTGGCCCTCCTCTAGAAATGAATCTCGTTTCTTGAACGGAGGGGACTTGTTGACGCCATCATGCTTTCGGGACGACTTCTCAGACGCTAGCTTTGGACCGCAACATAGGTGCCCCCGACATTGCCTCAAGGGTTCCGTGGTGCCTCCTGTCAAGAGACCCCACCGACCGTCCCCAGCCTGCCCGCTCAAGGGAGCCGGGCCCCTTCTGATCTGTCCGCCCGCCGGTGAAGCTCCCTCCCGAGGGTCGGAAAGCCCACCTGTTTCCCAGTTCGGTTGAATGATGGGGCACCCGGGCAGGGCACTGGCACCGAGTGACTCCATTCTGAGTCTGTCTGCTCTGGGGGGCGGGGGCGGGGGCGGGGGCGGGGGCGGGGGCGGGTGGGGGGGCAGTTCCGTCTCGACCCGGTGGCCTCCTACCGACTGACTCGATGGGACGGACCATTCTCACTCAGGATCGTGTACCTTCTTGGCCTAGGCACATCCCGGCACTGAAAGCCACTTTTCGGGGACACTCTCCCACGTACAGATAGATGGCCTGCACGAGTGCTCTTCCTTTCTCGAAACACTGGAAATCTGTCCTCAATTTTACCTGACCTACCTGACGGTGTGTGATAAAGGAGCATAGAACCCTCAGCCACCCTCCACCTTCCCGCTGTCCCGAGAGACAGTGCCGAGCGTGAAATTCTATCCCTGACTCTCTGTGTCCACCGGAACGTGGCCTGACTGCAGTGACGTCAGCTACGTCAAGTCGTTCTCTGGGTAGGGAAAGAACTTAACCAGATAGGCCCTATCGGTCGCTTCTCTGTTCTGATAGTTTTGTGGCAGCCATTTCTTTCCCCCTCTCTTTTCTTTTTCTGTCTCTCTCCCCCACCCCCACCCCCAAATTCTTTCTACGAAGACGTTTAGGATGTCAGATTCTGGCCACATGCCCCCCCCTAGGCATACGGGGGCCAGCATAGACAAAGGTCTTCGGTACCAAGTGTTCATTCCACGGTGACAGATATTGCCACTCTTGTATTGACCAGGGCGAGATGGTGAGTGGGTCAACTCTGAAACTCCCTGTACTCTACTTCTCTCTTGGGTAGGTCCCTGCCCCAACCCTCCGGCTTCTAGCACACACCCAGGGGCACTCTCTCCTCTCTGGATAAAGTTCCAGATGATCCGATCCGCTCCGAGGAGGAAGGGGAGCTGGCCGGGCCACCCACTGTGCGCCCCACCCCCGTCAGTCATAGGGTCCGTTCTTTTCAGGATGACACCGGCAGCGGTTGCTGGGTGTCACCTAGCGGCCACTTTGATCAGACCTCGGGATCCGGAAAGTCAGGTGACGTTGGGAGTTTAAGAGCTGACTCCCGGGAGGTGTGGAGGGCGGGGAGGAGAGCACGGTCCGGACGGTCCCACCCTCTTCTTCCCGGGCCCGCAGCTCTGGGCCCGCCCGGGGCAGCCCTAGCCTCTAGCGGGTCTCCGCCCACCCGCCCTGTTGTCTGCGGGAGGCGCCCCTCCTCCCGCTCTCTGCCTCCTCCCGGGACCGTAGGCCTCTGCCCGTCGTCTTTTTTATTTTTATTTTTTCCCTTTTGTTTGTTTCTCTTTTATCTTGTGTTTTAGGCTTATCGAATATCATATCGTATAAAAACTTAAATCACAGAATGAATTATATTAAGTAACAAGATGTGGCTTTTTATCCTACGCCGAGAACGATGAATTTTTCTCTTCGTGTCCATTTTCCTGTCCTGGAAGAAATACAAAGTTGCTCGTGATACTTCCCCATCATCTTCCAGTTTCCCCGACTGTCAACACGATGTATTCGATCGTATATCTTTGTGTGTGCACGTGGGCGCCTGTACCTATTTCTTTTCGGCATCAGTCTCAGGTCTTTTGGCACCTAGGGGGGAAAAAGGAGAAACCAATAAAGGACAGAAAGACGTTCTGTCGTTTTACGCTCCCCACCACCACCACCACCACCACCACCACTTTTGGGAGCTTGTAGTCTGGCCTATGTCCCCAAGGCAGGTTAAATCTTTTCTTAAAACTCCCAAGTGGTCCCCTGCCCCGCCCCCCCCCCCCCAGGTGGGCGGCCGGCAGAGTTCACAGGCTTTGTTTTTGGCAGAGCCTGGACGATTGAAATAATTAACCACAATCAACGCTAAAGCTGAGAACCCCTCCCCCCCTCATTAAAAGCTCTGTATTTCTGCCTAGCCCTATGTTCGGGGAAATTCGGAGGCTTGAGATGGGAAGGTCTACCCTATTTTCTCCTTTACCGGCAAAATAGACTCTCTCTTTCCTTCCTCCTCAAACAGCTTGTCCTCGTTATTCGGCCTCGTGGGCAAGTGGCCGAGCTTTCGGTAACACCAAGTCTTCTAAGTTGTGTTGTGTTATCGGTCTTGTTTTCTTTCTTTTCTTTTCTTTTCTTTTCTTTTTTTTTTTTTTGAGACAGGATTTCTTTCACTCTGTCCTCTCCCAGGCCGCCTTGGCCTGATTGTAGCTCACAGCAAGCTCCAAATCCAGGGCTTAAGTGATCCTCTCTGCCTCAGCCTTCTGAGTAGCTGGGACTATAGGCAAATGCTGCCACACCCGCCATAATTTTTCTTTTTTTTTTTTTTGTTGGTAGAGATGAGGTCTCATCGTGTTACCCAGGCTGGTCTCCAGCTGCTGGGCTCAAGTCACGCTCCCGTCTCTGCCTCCCAAGTTGCGGGGATCACGGGCATGAGCCACCATGGCCAGCCAGGTTATTTAAAGGTGATCGCTTTGCTATCCTGATACAAAACCCCAAATGTGCGAGTTTAAGGCACCAGACGGAGGGAGTCCCCACACTACATCGTCACGAACATTGAGGGTGGCTCACGAAACAGCTGGGATGTGGCCACACAGTAGTGATCGAGGAGATATATTCTAGTGGGATAGCAGAAATATAGAATGTCCTGAAGACACTAAATGTCGGAATGCCACAGCAGTCAATGGCTGACAAACTTCCATTCCATCGTGTCATGGTAGGCGGCTTACTTTTCTCCTGCTCCCTCGGTATGATTAAGGCCTGACGTAGAAAATGTCTACGTCTCATCCAAATCCATCGAGACGATGGAAGGGGGAACTGGGAGAGGAATAAAGAAAAACAAGAGGGGGAGAAGGAGGAAACTGCCTCCCCTGCCCCCATGCTACCCAATTAATAAATGAAGAATGGGCCGGGCGCGGTGGCTCACGCCTGTAATCCTAGCACTCTGGGAGGCCGAGGCGGGTGGATTGCTCAAGGTCAGGAGTTCGAGACCAGCCTGAGCGAGACCCCGTCTCTACTAAAAATAGAAAGACATTATATGGACACCTAAAAATCTATATAGAAAAATTAGCCGGGCATAGTGGCGCATGCCTGTAGTCCCAGCTACTCGGGAGGCTGAGGCAGTAGGATCGCTTAAGCCCAGGAGTTTGAGGTTGCTGTGAGCTACGCCACGGCACTCACTCTAGCCTGGGCAACAAAGTGAGACTCTGTCTCAACAAAAAAAAAAAAAAAAATAAATGAAGAATGGCCTCTTCCCTCCTCTTCCCAACCCCTAACTATGCCTGGAGGTGTATCGTAGGCCTACAGTCCTAAGAAATGTACAACTACTGATAGTAATGGGAAGAAATGCAGTCTAATAGGTTTCTGTGCAGTGGGACACCTGGCCAGGGCACTTACGGTGAATGGAGCTTGCAGGGCGGGCGGGAGGTTGCTCTGGGTGAGTCTGTGAGTTGGCGGTGAGTGGTGAGTGAATGTGAAGGCCTAGGACATTACTTACTGTAGGTTTTCATAAACCCTGGACACTTAGGCCACACGACATTTACCTTTAGAAATTTCTTTCTTCAATAATACATTAACCTTAGCTTACTGTAAGTGTTTTCACTTCATAAACTTTTCCATGGTGGTTTGGCTTTTTTTTTTTTGTTTGTTTGTTTGTTTTTCTTTCTTTTAAACTTTTGGACTCTTTTGCAACACCACGACTTAAAACACAAATGCGTTGCACTGTTGTACACAGATATTTTCTTTCTCTGTGTCCTTATGTGTTCCGTAAGCTTTTTCCTACTTTTAAAGTTTTTATCGTTCTATGCACTTTTCAAAATAATAAAAACTAAAACGGGGGGGGGGGGTGGGAGAGGGAAGGAGAGAAATACACACACATGAATATGTTTCCCAAGTGAACTGAGGAAGGGGGCCGAGTCAAGGTTCTCAGGGAGCCACCAGTGATGAAACGGTCAGGCTCAGAATCAGCATTGCAGAGTGGCTGCAGAGCCGGGGGGCCTGGACTGGCTACCTGGACGACACTCCGTGTTTGGTAACTTGGCGAGTCATACATCCTCTTGAGCCTCAGCCTCTTCATCTGCAAATGCAGAAATCATGGTGCCTACCCCACAGGGATATTGTGCAGAGTGAAAAAGCAAATGCAGGCAAAGCCCACAGAAGCACGCGTGGTAAACAGTAAGCCTTTAATCGTGGTCACAGTCGTTGTTATAGGATCATCTTCCTATGTCCTTGTCTTTTAAAGATTAGCAGAACCTCCCAGAAGATGAGAATGGGCTCCCCCTGAGCAAGTCTCGGCTGTAAAGTCACAGGCATGTTGAGCATGTGGCACAGAAGGCAGAATAAAAACCTGATCCCGGAACATTATGTTCCTGCAGGACATGAAATCATTGAAGGTATGGGAAATCCTACCTCATATCCGTTTTACTAGAACACCTATGATTGCGTACGCACATGGACGCACGCGCACGCGCACCCCAAACTTTTTGAGCTTCACAAAACAGCGTAACCAAGGAACACACTATGATGCTTCTTAGCGATCTATTTAGGCCCAGGTTACTCGTCACTCTGAGCCTGCCTCCTTATCTGTCCAATGAGAATAGTGTTTGTCACAATTATCGTCATCGTCATCCTACCTAACGCTTCTGGTAAAATTGAAGTGTGAGAACACCCGCTAGACAGAAAATCCATGTTATCTCTCAATTTTTCTTCCTCCTGATTTCTATCTGAATCTGTGAGCTCGCTTTGGTTCACTTCGGTTTTTCAAGAGGCTCCGGTTACCTTCTCTCCCACCTATATCGGATTGGGTCTGACGGAAGAAAGAAGGAAAAAAAAAAAAAAAACATAGTAAAGAAAGCAGAACAACATTTGTTTCTGAAGCAACCGATCAAACATTGCTGATGAGCCGGTCTTTTCTATTTCAGTAAACCAAGGAGGCCTATTGTCACGAGGATGTGAGGGGCCCGGGTAAGATTGGATGATTACCCCTAAAGGAGACAAAGCAGACAGACTATGGCACATGTGATCTTAGCCAAGAGAATAAACAGTGACCTCTCTGCCGAGTTGGGCCTTAGCATACCAAAGGGAAATAAAGGTGTAATAGGATGCTCAATTTTTACTCTGGAAACAGAGGTTGGTTGGGCACTGAACTGAGAACACTGAATTTTTTACCCTCCTTGATATTCACATAGGCTTAGAGGAGGCAAAAAAAAAAAAAAAAAAAAAGAATACTGAGCCTATAAGTCATCCCTAAAACTCGGATTTTATGTTCCCTTGCCTTTTCATAACTGAGCAACACACAACATTAAAGAATGGACACAGGCCGGATGCGTTGGCTCAGGCCTGTAAACTTAGCACTCTGGGAGGCCGAGGCGGGAGGATCGCTCAAAGTCAGGAGTTCGAGACCAGCCCGAGCGAGAGTGAGACCCCCCGCCCCCGTCTCTACTAAAAATATAGAAAGAAATTGTCCAGACAACTAAAAATATATAGAAAAAAATTAGCCGGGCATGGTGGCACATGCCTGTGGTCCCAGCTCCTGGGGAGCCTGAGGCAGGAGGATCGACTGAGCCCAGGAGTTTGAGGTTGCTGTGAGCTAGGCTGACGCCACGGCACTCACTCTAGCCCGGGCAACAGAGTGAGACTCAGTCTCGGGGGGGGGGGGGGGACCCAAAAACAAACAAACAAACAAAAAAACTGGAAGGGACACAGACTTCCACAGGTTTGTGTGTGGCCCCTTTTACTTATTAACGCTACAGGACCTTAATTATTTGTGCTCTGAATCTGATATTCAAATTATCCTTGTGGCCAACGCGTTTGAACAGTAGATGGTAGGGGAAGAAGAGTTCACCTCCTGAATAGATGACAAGTAACGGGAGTACTGGTGAAATTACAAGTGGCTTACGTTTACACACTGAAAATCCCAGTTAGCCGCTACCATGAGTTCAAAGAAGAGATCTAAATTTCTGACCCTATGACCCTAAAAGATATTTCCTCCCATGGTGTCACAGATAAAAATAAAACTGCATCCTAGCACTTTGGGAAGCCTAGGGGGAAAGGATCGCTTGAGGCCAAGAGTTTGAAGTTGCAGTGATCTATGATGATGCTACTGCACTTTAGTCTGGGAAACAGAGTGAGGGCCCGTCAAAAGAAAAAAAAGAAAAAGACAAAAAGAAAGAGAGAGAGAGAGAGAGAGAGAGAGAGAGACAGAGACAGGAAGACACAAGGAAAGAAAGAAAGAGAGAAAGAAGAGAGGAGAAGAGAAGAGAAGCGTCAATCTATCCATTGCATTTTCTACCCTTTAGGTGACTGGGCTTCAGCAGGGTGATGTGATCTGACAAAGTTCATGTTGCTAAGAAATAAAGCACTGGAGTTCAAACTCTGAGTTTTCAAAATCCAGCATATCCCCCTACCCACCATACCGTGCCACCTCTGAGAGTGGATATCTCACAGAGGAGAGCTGTGGAGGCCATTCTTGGACAGACAGAGTCAAGTAGTGGAGACCATGGAGTCTCTGCTCTGCAGCCAGTCTAGAGACATATGGAGCCATTAACACTGCTTGTGAGGAAAATACCATGTCATAGGGAAACAGAAATATTTTCCGCCTTAGGCAGATACAATTTAGGAAAAGACCCGAAACCCCTCTTCTTCTAACAGTGCTTTCTGGTCAGATGCTGACCCCTTCGATTCACAGATTCAGATACATCATTCAATGCAAGCATTGTCAACAAGTCACTCTTTGCAGCTTTCTGAAATTTCTCGCATATAGCATACTTGTAAAGATGATCACTTATGTGAAGACACCACCCCTCCAGAAAAACAAAAACAAAACCAAAACAGAAGCCCACTTTTCTCTGCTGTGAAAATCAAGATCAGCTTTTATGAGATCCACTAAATTCACACAAGAAGTAAAATATAATCATACTGATATATGCAATTTTTCTCTTAGAACAGAATGCATGGTGCTCCTTATCGTCTCAGATACTGTCAACAGAAAGCACGCGGTGGATGAACAATCTCCGTGAGCTTTTCTACAGAGATGGGGTGGGGGTGTGTGTGTGTGTGTGTGATAAATAATGAGGGTTGAGGAGCAGATAAATGACTGGGGGAAAACAACAACAGCAACAACAACAAAAACCACTTCCTGGTTCCTCGATGCAAGCATTCATTTAAAGGGGATACTCGTATGTATACCTAGGTGGAAAGTGGAAGCAGCTTTAAAAAAAAAAAAAGAAAAATTGCTGCGAGCCCTGGTTATGATACGGCAATAAGCGCTAGCTCTTGGAAGGTGTAAAACATATTCACGGTGGCTTACGCCAATCTGGGATGTACAAAGACGAGCTTGAGCACCACCACCAACCAAAAATATGAATGAATACCTGGCTAGCGATCAGGATCAGACATAATAGAAAAGAAAAAGCTCCCAAGGCTAAAATAATGTGAACACGATTGACTCGTCCATGGAAAAGAACCCCAAATCACTGCAAAATAATTTAAAGAGTTTTATTCTGAGCCCAACGGCCGTGATCATGGCCCAGAGAGCTACGCCCAAGAAGCCTTGAGCAAGCGGACCCATTGTGGTGGGGTGGGTTACAGTTTGGCTTCATACATTTTAGGGAGACAGGAATTACATGTAAAATCACAAATCAAAACATGGAAGGGGTACATTGGTCTGGGCTGAAAAGGCAGGACATCTGGCAGTTGGGGGGGGGCGGGGGAGGGAGGGTGCGGTGTTTACAGGTTTACAGCTGGGTTTAAAGATTCTTTGATTTGCAATTGATGACATAAATGAACCTCTGCCTAAAGGCTTTGCATCATGTTTTCAGTTAAGGTAAGGAGGTCTGCTAATCACAGACAAGCCACTGGACAGTTTACCCAAAACTCAAGTGCCCTGTAGTTCAGTAAACGGTTGGCCTGCTAGATATGCGTTAAGCTTTGTCTTGCCTGGCCTTAGGCCCGTCGGACATTCAGTATCTCATTGTTATAAAATCTGACTCCATCAGGGAGGGGTGTCTGACTTCCCCTGTCCTTGCGGGGCAGCAGCTCAGGTTTAAGGGTTTTTCTAGGGTTCCCTGGGCCAACCACGGGACGGGTCAGCTGGCGGTGGCGGGCGGGGGGCGGCTTAAGATTTTATTTTAGTTCATAGACTCCAGAAATGGTGTTTCCCTGGCAAAGACACACGAGTTCATGAAAAGCTTTCATTCAGTTGGTCTGGCTCCTCCCTGAGGTCGTCTCCCTGCCCCCCACTCCTCCCATCCCCTGGGGCCGGAGCGGGGGGGGGGGGGGGGGAGGGGTGAAGGCCCAAGAGGAGAGGCGCGTGGGGGAGGTGCCGCTCCCAGAACCAGAGACTCGTCTGGGCCCCACGTAACCCAGCCACCGCGACCGCTTCGCCCGAGGAGGTGCCCAGCAAGTCGTGCTTCTGCCCCTCGGGATTGCCTGCGGGCTGGGGGCGGGGTACGAGCTCCCGGCCCAAGAGGCAAACCCCTAGCCCGGCCGCACAGATGGCCGGGCCCCCGGCGGAGCCCTTCCGCCGTTTTCCACCCCTCCTCCACTCACTGCGCTGACTGCGCATGCGCGCTCGCACGTAGCCGCCTCGGGCTTCTCTCGGGCGGAGCCGCTTTCAGCCGCGACCCCGCCCCGCGAGCTGACTGCGCATGCGCGCTTGCACGTAGCCGCCTCGGGCTTCTCTCGGGCGGAGCCGCTTTCAGCCCCGACCCCGCCCCGCGAGCTGCCGCTTCCAGGCGGCACAGCGCATGGGGGAGGGGACGGAGCTCTAAAGAAATCAGTCCCCTCCGTCTCCTGCCTCAGGAAAAGCCCCAAACCCTTGGAGAACTGCCACCCACCGCCACTGCCGTGTGTGTGTGTGGGGGGGGGGGGCGGGGGGGCTGGGTCTTTACTTTGTGTCCTCCTTGTGGCCCAGTCCAAGGCGGCTGGGCTGCCAAACAGATCGTCTCGAGAGGGAGGCAGGAAGGGCCCAGGTCTGGACAGGGGTGGATTGGACCCCTCCACCCTGGGGTGTGGACTTGTGACCGAAAGCTCAGCTGCTTGTCCACGAGGCCGAATAACGAGGACAAGCGGTATGAGGAGTAAGAAAACAGAGAGTCTACTTTGCTGACAAAGGAGGAAATAAATAGGGTAGAGCTTCTCAGTCTCAAACCCCCAAATTTCGTGAACATAGGCCTAGGCAGAAATACAGAGGTTTTAAAGGAGGGAGGGTTGGTTCTCAGCTTCAGGCAATTACTGCAGTTAGCTGTTCTAAAGGTCCCGTCTCTGCTGAGAAGAAATCCCTTGAACTCTGTGGGCCGCCCACCCTGGGGGCCACCTGGAGTTATAACCAAAGAGTTAACGTGCCTCAGGGATGCAGGCCGGGCTGCAAGTTCCCAAAAGCCTGGGGGAAGTTTTAAAAAGACAGAAAATCTTTCTGCCCTCTTCCCCTCCCACCCCCCCACAAAGCCATTTTCTCTGGTGCAGACTCGGCACCCTCCCTGCCCCCCCCCTCCCCGTGCAGGCCTGTTTGTCCTCAATCATCTGTGAGGTTCACGAGGAGGAGATGCTCTCTCGCTCTCCCCACCCTCTTTCTTCCCTTAGGAAATCCTCAGCGCTGTTCCACACACTCAAGGTGGCGGGCCTGCTCCGGCCACCAGCCACCTCTTGTGCCAACTTCCGGCCCCCCCCCCCCGCCCCCAACGGAGTAGGTGTACAGACAGGAGCACACTTTACCGGAGGGCGCCTGGGGATGAAGAGTTGTGGTGGCCAAATGGGGGATGCGGGGCGGGGAGGAGAGTGGCTGGCATTTGGCAAAGAGTGACACGGAGTGGCCATCCAGGCTTGTCTGAAAAGTGGGACTACGAGCCTGAGAGCGCCGACGGAGTCGATGGACATGGTCACTGCTGTGGGATGTCTCTTTTACCACGATGTAACACCAAAGCAAACCCCTGACCCGCTGGGTCGGAGAAGGCCTTGTGGGCAATTTAGAAAAGCCATGGCGTGGCCATTTGGAATACTTCCTGCCTCTCCGGGAATCAAAAATTAGAAAGGACCATGGGTTCTGTATTAACGTACCAAAGGCAGGCAGAATTTTAGCCTTTTAAAGCCTGCCCTGGCCCTATCTCAGCAAGGCAGTGGCACCCCAAGTTCCGTGACATTTCTGCACTCGGCGGCTGACTTCTTCAGCCATCTGTTGCGATGCCCCTGCCAGGTGGCCACTCACTCGCCCCTTCAGTTCAACCCTTGTACCAGAAAGTGTTGCCTTCTTCCTAACCCCTATGGGGGGACCGGGGGGTGACGTGTGTGGGGGGGGGGTAGTGGAAATGGGCAGACCCCACAGGTGCAGCCTCTTCCAGGTCATAATGGGCCTGAGGCAGCGTGGGATTCCCCCGGAAGGGAGGCAGGGTGGCACTACGGCACCGAAGCCTGACGCCGGCGGCCACGTGGATGGTGGGGGACACGTTAGACCGCTGAGATGCAGCCACTGAGAGCCACCCCGCAGCAAGAGGTCTCTCTGGCAGAGCAGGCACTGAGTCCGCAAGTCAAGACAGCTGGGAGGCCTGGGAGACAGAGGCCCTGGATCTCAGGTCCCGGGGTGGGGGCGGGGGGCAGTGCCAGTGCCTGGAGAGAGAGAGAGCCCAGGCTCCAGAGGCCATGATGGGGCCTGGTGGGCAGGGCCGAGGAGGTCAAGGCCGGGTGTGGTGGGGTCCGGGATGAGGGGCTTGGGGTGACGGGCAGGGAGAACGACCCGTTCACTCAGACGTGCCCTCAGAGGAAGGCAGAGGTGCGTTTTGCCTTCCTCCGGCTAGTGGAACGCTCGGCATTTCTTTCCTTCAGAGCTGGGTTGAACCGGTGTGGCATCTGTTATAGTACGGAGTGCGAGACAGGACAACCTAGAGACCGAATTGAGCCAAGTCATGAGTCCACATTAGCTGGCCAGCGACCACCCCCTGCCCTGTTAGGGTACAGGTACAGAGAATGGCCCCGAGCCGAAAAAAGCAGGAAGGTTTCAGACTATCCTAAGCTAGAGCTCCGTGACTTTAGGCACGGCGGTTGAAACAACACTATACCACCTACTCCGCAGCTGTGTGGTCCGGGACCAGCCTCGGGCCCCGTTTCGTTTCGGTTACAGTCTTTAAGCGAGCAGGTTTACAGAAACAGATAGCTCCAATTAAGGAACATTCTTTCAGGCGTTAAGCAAGCACAATCAATTTTACGACAGGCAGCTGGAAAGTTTAAACACTTAGTTACAAGTTAATTGCTTTGTTTTATCTCCGCAAGGTACGTATTTCCAATTACAGACATAGGTCAAGCGGACATCGGTCACCTAGCGAGCAAGCATAAGTTTTCAAGTGGGCCTTTACAGCGTCCAGACAGGCCTCGGTCCAGTTATTGTGCATTCTTTTTGACCACTTGGAAAGCTACTAGCACCGTTCCGGGCCTCACCTCACTCACGCGGAACTACAGAGTGATGACCTGGGGTGGGTGGGTGGGTGTGTGTGTGTGTGTGTGCTCCCTCCTGTGGTGGGAAGGGTGATCTGCTCGCCCACCCGGCGTGGTGTCCCCCACCCCTGCCCCATCTTGGCGTTTACAGAAAACAAACACGAACACAAGAGAGGGAGCCGGAGGAGGAGGAGGAACATATGCTGCTATCCAGGTTATCCTGGGAGGCTTCCTAGCCATTTCTGAGGAAACAGTGTCTCCTGGCTGTCTCCCGTAGTTTTATTTATTGACTTATTTATCTATTTTTCCTTTTGGCTTGAACCCATTCTTTTCGTTTCGGCATCTCATCTGACATCCTCTTCTGAGAGGAACCTGGAAACGTTTCCCCGTGTTGCATCTTTTCAGGCTCTGTACGACTGACGAGCATCGTCCCTCTTCAGTCACTGGGCTCTTTGCTAGCCAGGCCTTAATTCTCCACGTTGTAAACCCCAGATCGGATCTCCGCCCGGAGTCCTGTAGAGACCCACCGAATCGATGTTTGGACTGGGATGTCTCGTAGACCTTACCTATTAAAAACCGATCCAGGCCAGGCTTGGTGACTCACGCCTGTAATCCTAGGCCAAGGCGGGGAGGAGGACCGACCGCTTGAGGTCAGGAGTTCGAGACCTGCCTCGGCAAAAGCAAGACCCCCGTCTCTACCAAAAATAGAAAAAAATTAGCCGGGCATGGTGGCACACGCCTGTAGCCCCAGCGATTTGGGAGGCTGAGGAAGGAGGATCGCTGGAGCCCAGGAGTTTGAGGCTTCCAGTGAGTGAACTATGCCCTGCTCCCCCGCCACCCCTCCCCATCATCTCTAACGAAATGACAGTAAAATAAAATAAAATAAAATAAAGCTCAGAAAAAAAAAAAAAAAGTACTATGTAGTGAGACCGATCCTAAGAACACGGGGGCGGGGAAGGAAGTCACTACCACGGTATAAAATTGTATAAACGTTACCCGATTCTGTGTGCGTGCGTTTTCTGAGAAATGACCCCCTTTTGCTATGGGGCCGGGACTGGAGTCCCAGTTTGGGACCATAGGATTCCCCGCACTCGACTCCAGACTGATTCGACCTAGGGTTAGCTCTGTGTAAACACTCTTTAGACGTGGGTGTTTTATGGATTTCTGTCCTTCGGGAGAAACGACTGGCCCGGGTACAGGAGTGAGTGAATGTACCGACCGTCTTCTCCCATCTCTCTCTCTCTCTCTCTCTCTCTCTCTCCCTCCCACACACAGGCACACGCGCGCGCGCGCGCGCGCGCGCACACACACACACACACACACACACACACGCCGTTTCCGGGAGCGCCCACTTCATGCGCTTCGGTCCACCGTGACAGATAGTCCAACTGTGAGATCATCGTGAGTGGCTGCGCCTAGGCCCCGCTCTGAACCTCTCCGTACTGTTCGTGTGTCTTCAGCAGGTCCTGCCTCCACCCGTGGCATCTAGCACGGGCCGATGGGTCCCTGTCCTCTCTCCCTGCCGTGGACGCCCCCCTCCGGCCCCCCGCCCCCGGGGGCTCTCTGGTCGACTAGTGGTGGGGAGTGTGCCCGAGGGCTGAGAGACGTGGTCCGAGAGGGGCCGGGAGGAGGCCTGCGACCCAGTGTGTACCCACTCCCGCCCCCACGCTCCCTCCCCCACGAGGGAGCCCGTCCTTTCCAGGCTGACACTTGGATCGGTGGATGACGGGGGTCACCTGGCGGCGGGCGAGCGTTATGGGAAAATCCGGTAGGCGTGTTGCGACGTCCTGCCACAGAGATGGCTCTGGCGACAGCCTCGGGCCGCCCCACCCTGGCCCCCGGCCAGGCCCCGTGAATGTGTTCTCTCTGTCCCTGACTTCTTTCTTTGTTTCACCAGCCGGCGTGCTCTGAGAATGTGAAGTGTATCATAGTTCCACCCTGGGTTTCATGATCCTAAGATAGGAAGGGGTTTTATGATTCCACGACAGAAAGGTTTTCTCATCCTATCATCTCTCCCCCCCCCCTTTCTTTCTTTCTCTTCCTCCTTCTGCCTTTTCTTTACTTCTTTGTTCTTTCCTTCTTTCAGTCTTCCTGTCTTCCTTCCTGCCTGCCTGCCTTCCTTCCTTCCGTATTTCTTTCCTCTCTTCCTTTCTCCTGTTATCCTGTGTTTCTATCTCTGTTTTTTCCATCTTTCTTCCCCCTTTCTACTTTCCTACCTTCTTTCTTTCTCATTCTCTCCTTTCTCTCTCCTTCCTTCTTCCTTTCTGTCTCTTTCTATACTGTCTCTCTCCTTCCTTCTCTCTATCTTTTTCTCTTTCCATCTTTCCGTGCTCTTTCTTTTTCTCTCTTAACTTCCTTTCTTTTTCTTTTCTTTCTTTCCCTCCTTCTGTCTCTGTCTGTCTTTCTTTCTTTCTTCTTTCTTTCTGCTTCCATCCTTCCTTCCTTTTTCTCATTCTCTTTCTTTCTGCCTGTCTTTTCTTTCCTTATTTCTTCTTTCCTTCTGTCTTTCTGTGTTTCCTATCTCCTTCCTCCCTTCCTTTTTCTTTCTTCCCCGTGCCCTCTTCCTGTCTTTTCTTATTTACTGTTTTCTTCTTTCTGACTTTCTCTCTCTGTTTCTCCGTCTCTTTTCTTTCTGTTCTTTTCCTTTCTCTCCCTTTCTCTCTTTCTGTTTCTGCCTGTCTGTCTCTCGGCTATGTTGTGGTCTGTGCAGAGACGGGTTTGGTGGACGATGTCGGTGGTCGGGCCGACCCATCCTTTCTTTGATCCCAGTGCTAGCCAGGCCGGGGCCTGCTTAGCTTCCAAGATCAGACGAGATTGGGCGCGTTCAGGGTGGCGTGGCCCTAGACTGACCCGTCATTTTTCGATGGCTTCCGTGGGGAGTAGGGGGACTGTGTTTGATGCCCCCGGGGGACCTTCTGGACTCTGAAATGATGGGCTCCAGAGGGTTGCCCCGTGTTTTGCAGCAGACCTCTGGTGGCTGGCGCCGGTTGTGGTCGGGCTCCACCTGGCGGCCGCTTTTCTACAAGTCTCTTGTCCTCTGAATCTTCGGTGCAGCAGGCAAAGCAGGGGACAGTCCCCGATGCGAGCGAGGCTGAGTTCCGGGAAGCAAGCAGCCTTCGCGGGGCCATCTGGTTCGTGCCGGGACGCCGGCTGGGACATCTGGGAGGCAGAGCTTGGGCCTGCAGGGCTGTGTGGCGGGAGGACGTTGTCGCCGCGCTTCCAGGCTCAGCCAGCCAGGCGGCTTGCGGGGCTGCCCGGGCAGGTCGACCAGCACGCTGTGGCCGCTTTGGAGACCCGACCCACCCCGCGGGGACAGGAAGGAGACGGCACACGCGGACGGGAGAGGAGGGTGTCCGGCGACCGGCCGCCGTCCCGTGCATGCGTGTCCCTCTCCCTCGGCCTCGCCTTTCCTACCCATTTTCCCTGGTTCCCGCTCGGGAGGCAGGGACAGCCCTGTGAGTGGCACCCAGTCGTCCGTGGCTTCCTCCGAGTCCTACTCTGGGGGCGCGGACCGGGCCCTGGGTGGCGCGGGTGGCCGGCGAGGGCGACCCCTGTCGGCCCGCGGGCGCTCGTGGGCCGCGGCGGTCCCGTCCCGATGTTTTCTCCTCCACAAGTCCCCGTGCTGGGGCCGGGGACCGGGCCCTGGGTGGCCCTGGGTGGCGCGGGTGGCCGGCGAGGGCGACCCCTGTGGGCCCGCGGGCGCTCGTGGGCCGCGGCGGTCCCGTCCCGATGTTTTCTCCTCCACAAGTCCCCGTGCTGGGGCCGGGGACCGGGCCCTGGGTGGCCCTGGGTGGCCGGCGAGGGCGACCCCTGTCGGCCCGCGGGCGCTCGTGGGCCGCGGCGGTCCCGTCCCGATGTTTTCTCCTCCACAAGTCCCCGTGCTGGGGCCGGGGACCGGGCCCTGGGTGGCGCGGGTGGCCGGCGAGGGCGACCCCTGTGGGCCCGCGGGCGCTCGTGGGCCGCGGCGGTCCCGTCCCGATGTTTTCTCCTCCACAAGTCCCCGTGCTGGGGCCGGGGACCGGGCCCTGGGTGGCCCTGGGTGGCCGGCGAGGGCGACCCCTGTCGGCCCGCGGCCGCTCGTGGGCCGTGGCGGTCCCGTCCCGATGTTTTCTCCTCCACAAGTCCCCGTGCTGGGCCCTGGGTGGCGCGCGTGGACGGTGAGGGCCTCCCTGGCCCTCTACGCCACGGGGGCCGACCAGATGTCCCTGAGTGCCCCTTGTCTGCTGGCGCTGGGGACCTGCTGGGGACAGGTGGCCGTGTCGAGTGTCGTGGGGGCAGGCGTGTTCAAGTGGCTCGGTCCCCGTCTTCCTGCGCGGTGTTTTTGATCACCTCATATCGTCATCTTCCGCCTGCAGGTTAGTACTGACACGCTGTCCTTCGGCGACTGTCGCTGGAGGGGTTGGGCCTCCGCACG
>NW_027183352.1:0-20713 GCF_041146395.1 Eulemur rufifrons | reverse complement strand
CCTAACCAGAATCCTAACCCTAAATCTAATTCTCAGACTTCTTGCTTTCTTAGAGTTTAGAAAGCCTGCAATCCTCCCATGCCATGCGTGAAAGGAGGCTCTACCCCTGTGTCCTGCATGAAACCCATGGGCCCATACCCAGAGTATGATAGAGTGGGTTTCCGGGTACAATCCCAGCCCCCTATGCTTCCCCCGCCCGCTAATTCAGACAGGGCCCGTGCGCTAAGCATAAACAATACCTTTAACAGATAACCCTAACCCTGAACATAACACCCAACCCTGTTCCTATTTCTCCCCTTAACACGTAAACCTCACCGTGCGCCTAACTTTAACCTCTTATCCTAACGTTAATGCATAACCCATTTCCTGAGAACAACCCCTATCCCATAATTCTAACCCTATCTCCTAGTCATTACTGTGACACCTAATCCCTAACCCTAATTCTAAACCGCTAACCCTAACCGTAACCGTACCTACAACCCAACACTGAGTGTAAACCTTACTTCTAACCCCAACGCTATGCCTAACAAAAACCCTAACCCTTGACCCTAACCCTTCACCCTAACCCCTAAGCCTTACACTAACCCTTAACCCTAATCCTAATCCTAACCATTAAACCTAACCCTAGCTCTTAAAGCTAACCCTAAACCTTACCCTCACGACTAGACCTAACCCTGACACTAACCTAACACCTAACCCTAACCAGAACCCCTAAAGCTAACCCTGAACCCTATCCCTGAACCCATCAGTAAACTTTAACCCTAAACCTAAGCCCAACCCGTAACCCTAATCCTATCCTTTTACCCTAAAACTAACCCCTAAACCTAACCCCTATACCTCACCCTAACTCTAACCGCAATCCTAATTCTAACCATACCCCTTCATAAAACACTAACTCCTAACCGCTAACCCGAACACTAACCAAAAACCCTAATCACTAATCCCTAACCCTAACGCTTAACCTTTACCCTAACCGTTAACCCTAACCCTAAATCTTAACACTTACCCTAACCTTAACCTTTAACTGTAAGCCTAACCCTTAACCCTACAGTAAGGAAGACCCTTAATGCTAATGGGATCCCTTCTCCCTAACCCTAACACTACAGCTAAAAATAACCCTAACCTTGGATCCTTAAACCTAACCCCTAACACTTACTTTAACCCCAAACCCTAACCCTAATCCTAAGCATTAAACCTAACCCTATCTCTTAACCCGAACGCTAGCCCTTACCCTAACGCCTACATCTAACCCTAAATCTAACCTACCGCCTAATCCTAACCTTAAGCCCTAATGCTAACACTAACCCTGAACCCTAAACCTACGCGTAACACTTACACTAACCCTATCCGTGAACCTTAACCCTGACCCTAACCATTACCCTTACCCAAGCATTTAACCCTGACCCTAACCCTAATCCTTAATGATAACCCTAACCCTAAGCCCAACACTTAACCCTAATCCTATCCCTTAACCCTAACTCTAACCCTAATGCTAACCCCTAAACGTAACCCTAACCGTGACCAGTAAACCTAACCCTAACCTCTAACACAAACTATAGCACATAACTCTAACCCTAAAACTAACCCTAACCCTAACCCTAACCCCTAACTCATAACCTTAACACTAAGCGTTAACTCTCACGCTAACCTTTAATCCTAACCCTAATCCTAATCTTCAACCCTAAACCTAACACTTAACCCTAACCCTGTACCAAACCCTAACCCCTCATCTTAACCCTAACCGTAAACCTCCACCCTAAACCAAAGTGTAACCGTTAAACCTAAGAGTAACCTTTAACTCTAACCCTAATCCCTAAACCTAAGCCCTCACCCTAACACTAAACTTCATCCTTAACCCTAACCAGAATCCTAACCCTAAATCTAATTCTCAGACTTCTTCCTTTCTTAGAGTTTAGAATGCCTGCAATCTTCTCATGCCATGCGTGAAAGGAGGCTCTACCACTGTATCCTGCATGAAACCCACGGGCCCATACCCAGAGTATGATAGAGTGGGTTCCCGGGTACATTCGCAGCCCCCTAAACTCCCCCCGCCCCCCTAATGCAGACAGGGCCCGTGCGCTAAGCATAAACAATACCTTTAACAGATAACCCTAACCCTGAACATAACACCCAACCCTGTTCCTATTTCTCCCCTTAACACGTAAACCTCACCGTGCGCCTAACTTTAACCTCTTATCCTAACGTTAATGCATAACCCATTTCCTGAGAACAACCCCTATCCCATAATTCTAACCCTATCTCCTAGTCATCACTGTGACACCTAATCCCTAACCCTAATTCTAAACCGCTAACCCTAACCGGAACCCTACCTACAACCCTAACACTGACAGTAACCGTAACTTCTAACCCCAACGCTATGCCTAACAAAAACCCTAACCCTTGACCCTAACCCTTCACCCTAACCCCTAAGCCTTACACCAACCCTTTACCCTAATCCTAATCCTAACCATTAAACCTAAACCTAGCTTTAAAGCTAACCCTAAATCTTACCCTGACGACTAGACCTAACCCTGACACTAACCTAACACCTAACCCTAACCAGAACCCCTAAAGCTAACCCTGAACCCTATCCCTAACCCTAGCAGTAAACTTTAACCCTAAACCTAAGCCCAACCCGTATCCCTAATCGTATCCTTTTACCCTAAAACTAACCCCTAAACCTAACCCCTATACCTCACCCTAACACTAACCCCAATCCTAATTCTAACCATACCCCTTCATAAAACACTAACTCCTAACCGCTAACCCTAACACTAACCAAAAACCCTAATCACTAATCCCTAACCCTAACGCTTAACCTTTACCCTAACCGTTAACCCTCACACTAAATCTTAACCCTGAACCTAACCTTAACCTTTAACTCTAAGCCTAACCCTTAACCCTACAGGAAGGAAGACCCTTAATGCTAATGGGATCCCTTATCCCTAAAACTAACACTACAGCTAAAAATAACCCTAACCTTGGATCCTTAAACCTAACCCCTAACACTTACTTTCACCCCAAAACCTAACCCTAATCCTAAGCATTAAACCTAACCCTATCTCTTAACCCTAACGCTAGCCCTTACCCTAACGCCTAGATCTAACCCTAAAACTAACCTACCGTCTAATCCTAACCTTCAGCACTAATGCTAACACTAACCCTGAACCCTAAACCTACCCGTAACCCTTAACACTAACCCTATCCGTGAACCTTAACCCTGACCCTAACCATTACCCGCACCCAAGCATTTAACCCTGACCCTAACACTAATCCTTAATGCTAACCCTAACACTAAACCCTAACCCTAAGCCCAACACTTAACCATAATCCTATCTCTTAACCCTAACCCTAACCCTAATGCTAACCCGTAAACGTAACCCTAACAGTGACCAGTAAACCTAACCCTAACCTCTAACACAAACCATAGCACATAACTCTAACCCTAAAACTCACCCTAACCCTAACCCTAACCCTAAACCCTAACTCTTAACCTTAACCCTAAGCGTTAACTCTCACGCTAACCTTTAAACCTAACCCTAATCCTAATCTTCAACCCTAAACCTAACACTTAACCCTAACCCTGTACCAAACCCTAACCCCTCATCTTAACCCTAACCGTAAACCTCAACCCTAAACCAAAGTGTAACCGTTAAACCTAAGAGTAACCTTTAACACTAACCCTATTCCCTAACCCTAAGCCCTCACCCTAACACTAAACTTCATCCTTAACCCTAACCAGAATCCTAACCATAAATCTAATTCTCAGACTTCTTGCTTTCTTAGAGTTTAGAAAGCCTGCAATCCTCCCATGCCATGCGTGAAAGGAGGCTCTACCACTGTGTCCTGCATGAAACCCACGGGCCCATACCCAGAGTATGATAGAGTGGGTTCCCGGGTACAATCCCGGCCCCCTAAACTCGCCCCGCCCGCCTAATGCAGACAGGGCCCGTGCGCTAAGCATAAACAATACCTTTAACAGATAACCCTAACCCTGAACATAACACCCAACCCTGTTCCTATTTCTCCCCTTAACACGTAAACCTCACCGTGCGCCTAACTTTAACCTCTTATCCTAACGTTAATGCATAACCCATTTCCTGAGAACAACCCCTATCCCATAATTCTAACCCTATCTCCTAGTCATCACTGTGACACCTAATCCCTAACCCTAATTCTAAACCGCTAACCCTAACCGTAACCCTACCTACAACCCTAACACTGACAGTAACCCTTACTTCTAACCCCAACGCTATGCCTAACAAAAACCCTAACCCTTGACCCTAACCCTTCATCCTAACCCCTAAGCCTTACCCTAACCCTTAACCCTAATCCTAATCGTAACCATTAAACCTAACCCTAGTTCTTAAAGCTAACCCTAAACCTTACCCTCACGACTAGACCTAACCCTGACACTAACCTAACACCTAACCCTAACCAGAACCCCTAAAGCTAACCCTGAACCCTATCCCTAACCCTAGCAGTAAACTTTAACCCTAAAACTAACCCCAACCCGTAACCCTAATCCTGTCCTTTTTCCCTAAAACTAACCCCTAAACCTAACCCCTATACCTCACCCTAACTCTAACCCCAATCCTAATTCTAACCATACCCCTTCATAAAACACTAACTCCTAACCGCTAACCCTAACACTAACCAAAAACCCTAATCACTAATCCCTAACCCTAACGCTTAACCTTTACCCTAACCGTTAACCCTCACCCTAAATCTTAACACTGACCCTAACCTTAACCTTTAACTCTAAGCCTAACCATTAACCCTACAGTAAGGATGACCCTTAATGCTAATGGGATCCCTTATCCCTAACCCTAACACTACAGCTAAAAATTACCCTAACCTTGGATCCTTAAACCTAACCCCTAACACTTACTTTAACCCCAAACCCTAACCCTAATCCTAAGCATTAAACCTAACCCTATCTCTTAACCCTAACGCTAGCCCTTACCCTAACGCCTAGATCTAACCCTAAATCTAACCTACCGCCTAATCCTAACCTTAAGTCCTAAAGCTAACACTAACCCTGAACCCTAAACCTACCCATAACCCTTAACACTAACCCTATCCGTGAACCTTAACCCTGACCCTAACCATTATCCGCACCCAAGCATTTAACCCTGATTTTTACCCTAATCCTTAATGATAAACCTAACACTAATCCCTAACCCTAAGCCCAACACTTAACCCTAATCCTATCGCTTAAACCTAACCCTAACCCTAATGCTACCCCCTAAACGTAACCCTAACCGTGACCAGTAAACCTAACCCTAACCTCTACCACAAACCATAGCACATAACTCTAACCCTAAAACTAACCCTAACCCTAACCCTAAACCCTAACTCTTAACCTTAACCCTAAGCGTTAACTCTCACGCTAACCTTTAATCCTAACCCTAATCCTAATCTTCAACCCTAAACCTAACACTTAACCCTAACCCTGTACCAAACCTTAACCCCTCATCTTAACCCTAACCGTAAACCTCAACCCTAAACCAAAGTGTAACCGTTAAACCTAAGAGTAACCTTTAACCCTAACCCTAATCCCTAACCCTAAGCCCTAACCCTAACACTAAACTTCATCCTTAACCCTAACCAGAATTCTAACCCTAAATCTAATTCTCAGACTTCTTGCTTTCTTAGAGTTTAGAAAGCCTGCAATCCTCCCATGCCATGCGTGAAAGGAGGCTCTACCACTGTGTCCTGCATGAAACCCACGGGCCCATACCCAGCGTATGATAGAGTGGGTTCCCGGGTACAATCCCAGCCCCCTAAACTCCCCCCGCCCGCCTAATGCAGACAGGGCCCGTGCGCTAAGCATAAACAATACCTTTAACAGATAACCCTAACCCTGAACATAACACCCAACCCTGTTCCTATTTCTCCCCTTAACACGTAAACCTCACCGTGCGCCTAACTTTAACCTCTTATCCTAACGTTAATGCAAAACCCATTTCCTGAGAACAAGCCCATCCCACAATTCTAACCCTATCTCCTAGTCATCACTGTGACACCTAATCCCTAACCCTATTTCTGAACCGCTAACCCTAACCGTAACCCTACCTACAACCCTAACACTGACAGTAACCCTTACTTCTAACCCCAACGCTATGCCTAACAAAAACCCTAACCCTTGACCCTAACCCTTCACCCTAACCCCTAAGCCTTACCCTAACCCTTAACCGTAATCCTAATCCTAACCATTAAACCTAACCCTAGCTCTTAAAGCTAACCCTAAACCTTACCCTCACGACTAGACCTAACCCTGACACTAACCTAACACCTAACCCTAACCAGAACCCCTAAAGCTAACCCTGAACCCTATCCCTAACCCCAGCAGTAAACTTTAACCCTAAACCTAAGCCCAACCCGTAACCCTAATCCTATCCTTTTACCCTATACCTAACCCGTAAACCTAACCCCTATACCTCACCCTAACTCTAACCCCAATCCTAATTCTAACCATACCCCTTCATAAAACACTAACTCCTAACCGCTAACCCTAACACTAACCAAAAACCCTAATCACTAATCCCTAACCCTAACGCTTAACCTTTACCCTAACCGTTAACCCTCACCCTAAATCTTAACACTGACCCTAACCTTAACCTTTAACTCTAAGCCTAACCCTTAACCCTACAGGAAGGAAGACCCTTAATGCTAATGGGATCCCTTATCCCTAACCCTAACACTACAGCTAAAAATAACCCTAACCTTGGATCCTTAAACCTAACCCCTAACACTTACTTTAACCCCAAACCCTAACCCTAATCCTAAGCATTAAACCTAACCCTATCTCTTAATCCTAATGCTAGCCCTTACCCTAACGCCTAGATCTAACCCTAAATCTAACCTACCGCCTAATCCTAACCTTAAGCCCTAATGCTAACACTAACCCTGAACCCTAAACCTACCCGTAACCCTTAACACTAACCCTATCCGTGAACCTAAACCCGGACCCTAACCATGACCCGCACCCAAGCATTTAACCCTGACCGTAACCCTAATACTTAATGCTAACCTTAACACTAAACCCTAACCCTAAGCCCAACACTTAACCCTAATCCTATCCCTTAACCCTAACCCTAACCCTAACCCTAATGCTAACCCCTAAACGTAACCCTAACCGTGACCAGTAAACCTAACCCTAACCTCTAACACAAACCATAGCACATAACTCTAACCCTAAAACTAACCCTAACCCTAACACTAACCCCTAACTCTTAACCTTAACACTAAGCGTTAACTCTCACGCTAACCTTTAATCCTAACCCTAATCCTAATCTTTAACCCTAAACCTAACACTTAACACTAACCCTGTACCAAACCGTAACCCCTCATCTTAACCCTAACCGTAAACCTCAACCCTAAACCAAAGTGTAACCATTAAACCTAAGAGTAACCTTTAACCCTAACCCTAATCCCTAACCCTAAGCCCTCAGCCTAACACTAAACTTCATACTTAACCCTAACCAGAATCCTAACCCTAAATCTAATTCTCAGACTTCTTGCTTTCTTAGAATTTAGAAAGCCTGCAATCCTCCCATGCCATGCGTGAAAGGAGGCTCTACCACTGTGTCCTGAATGAAACCCACGGGCCCATACCCAGCGTATGATAGAGTGGGTTCCCGGGTACAATCCCAGCCCCCTAAACTCCCCCCCCCGCCTAATGCAGACAGGGCCCGTGCGCTAAGCATAAACAATACCTTTAACAGATAACCCTAACCCTGAACATAACACCCAACCCTGTTCCTATTTCTCCCCTTAACACGTAAACCTCACCGTGCGCCTAACTTTAACCTCTTATCCTAACGTTAATGCATAACCCATTTCCTGAGAACAACCCCATCCCATAATTCTAACCCTATCTCCTAGTCATCACTGTGACACCTAATCCCTAACCCTAATTCTAAACCGCTAACCCTAACCGTAACCCTACCTACAACCCTAACACTGACAGTAACCCTTACTTCTAACCCCAACGCTATGCCTAACAAAAACCCTAACCCTTGACCCTAACCCTTCACCCTAACCCCTAAGCCTTACCCTAACCCTTAACCCTAATCCTAATCCTAACCATTAAACCTAACCCTAGTTCTTAAAGCTAACCCTAAACCTTACCCTCACGACTAGACCTAACCCTGACACTAACCTAACACCTAACCCTAACCAGAACCCCTAAAGCTAACCCTGAACCCTATCCCTAACCCCAGCAGTAAACTTTAACCCTAAACCGAAGCCCAACCCGTAACCCTAATCCTATCCTTTTACCCTAAAACTAACCCCAAAACCTAACCCCAACCCCTATACCTCACCCTAACTCTAACCCCAATCCTAATTCTAACCATACCCCTTCATAAAACACTAACTCCTAACCGCTAACCCTAACACTAACCAAAAACCCTAATCACTAATCCCTAACCCTAACGCTTAACCTTTACCCTAACCGTTAACCCTCACCCTAAATCTTAACACTGACCCTAACCTTAACCTTTAACTCTAAGCCTAACCCTTAACCCTACAGGAAGGAAGACCCTTAATGCTAATGGGATCCCTTATCCCTAACCCTAACACTACAGCTAAAAATAACCCTAACCTTGGATCCTTAAACCTAACCCCTAACACTTACTTTAACCCCAAACCCTAACCCTAATCCTAAGCATTAAACCTAACCCTATCTCTTAACCCTAACGCTAGCCCTTACCCTAACGCCTAGATCTAACCCTAAATCTAACCTACCGCCTAATCCTAACCTTAAGCCCTAATGCTAACACTAACCCTGAACCCTAAACCTACACGTAACCCTTAACACTAACCCTATCCGTGAACCTTAACCCTGACCCTAACCATTACCCGCACCCAAGCATTTAACCCTGACCCTAACCCTAATCCTTAATGCTAACCTTAACACTAAACCCTAACCCTAAGCCCAACACTTAACCCTAATCCTATCCCTTAACCCTAACCCTAACACTAACCCTAATGCTAACCCCTAAACGTAACCCTAACCGTGACCAGTAAACCTAACCCTAACCCCTAACACAAACCATAGAACATAACTCTAACCCTAAAACTAACCCTAACCCTAACCCTAACCCCTAACTCTTAACCTTAACACTAAGCGTTAACTCTCACGCTAACCTTTAATCCTAACCCTAATCCTAATCTTCAACCCTAAACCTAACACTTAACCCTAACCCTGTACCAAACCCTAACCCCTCATCTTAACCCTAACCGTAAACCTGAACCCTAAAACAAAATGTAACCGTTAAAGCTAAGAGTAATCTTTAACCCTAACCCTAATCCCTAACACTAAGCCCTCACCCTAACACTAAACTTCATCCTTAACCCTAACCAGAATCCTAACCCTAAATCTAATTCTCAGACTTCTTGCTTTCTTAGAGTTTAGAAAGCCTGCAATCCTCCCATGCCATGCGTGAAAGGAGGCTCTACCACTGTGTCCTGCATGAAACCCACGGGCCCATACCCAGAGTATGATAGAGTGGGTTCCCGGGTACAATCCCAGCCCCCTAAACTCCCCCCGCCCGCCTAATGCAGACAGGGCCCGTGCGCTAAGCATAAACAATACCTTTAACAGATAACCCAAACCCTGAACATAACACCCAACCCTGTTCCTATTTCTCCCCTTAACACGTAAACCTCACCGTGCGCCTAACTTTACCCTCTTATCCTAACGTTAATGCATAACACATTTCCTGAGAACAACTCCATCCCGTAATTCTAACCCTATCTCCTAGTCATCACTGAGACACCTAATCCCTAACCCTAATTCTAAACCGCTAACCCTAACCATAACCCTAAATACAACCCTAACACTGACAGTAACCCTTAATTCTAACCCCAACGCTATGCCTAACAAAAACCCTAACCCTTGACCCTAACCCTTCACCCTAAGCCCTATGCCTTACCCTAAACCCTAACCCTAATCCTAATCCTAACCATTAAACCTAACCCTAGCTCTTAAAGCTAACCCTAAACCTTACCCTCACGACTAGACCTAACCCTGACACTAACCTAACACCTAACCCTAACGAGAACCCCTAAAGCTAACCCTAAACCCTATCCCTAACCCTAGCAGTAAACTTTAACCCTAAACCTAAGCCCAACCCGTAACCCTAATCCTATCCTTTTACCCTAAAACTAACCCCTAAACCTAATCCCTATACCTCACCCTAACTCTAACCTCAATCCTAATTCTAACTATACCCCTTCATAAAACACTAACTCCTAACCGCTAACCCTAACACTAACCAAAAACCCTAATCACTAATCCCGAACCCTAACGCTTAACTTTGACCCTAACCGTTAACCCTCACCCTAAATCTTAACACTGACCCTAACCTTAACCTTTAACTCTAAGCCTAACCCTTAACCCTACAGGAAGGAAGACCCTTAATGCTAATGGGATCCCTTATCCCTAACCCTAACACTACAGCTAAAAATAACCCTAACCTTGGATCCTTAAACCTAACCCCTAACACTTACTTTAACCCCAAACCCTAACCCTAATCCTAAGCATTAAACCTAACCCTATCTCTTAACCCTAACGCTAGCCCTTACGCTAGCGCCTAGATCTAACCCTAAATCTAACCTACCGCCTAATCCTAACCTTAAGCCCTAAATCTAACACTAACCCTGAACCCTAAACCTACCCGTATCCCTTAACACTAAGCCTATCAGTGAACCTTAACCCTGACCCTAACCATTACCCGCACCGAAGCATTTAACCCTGACCCTAACCCTAATCCTTAATGCTAACCCTAACACTAAACCCTAATCCTAAGCCCAACACTTATCCCTAATCCTATCCCTTAACCCTAATCGTAACCCTAATGCTAACCCCTCAACGTAACCCTAACTGTGACCAGTAAACCTAACCCTAACCTCTAACACAAACCATAGCACATAACTCTAACCCTAAAACTAACACTAACCCTAAACCCTAACCCTTAACCTTAACCCTAAGCGTTAACTCTCACGATAACCTTTAATCCTAACTCTAATCCTAATCTTCAACACTAAACCTAACACTTAACCCTAACCCTGTACCAAAACCTAACCCCTCATCTTAACCCTAACCGTAAACCTCAACCCTAAACCAAAGTGTAACCGTTAAACCTAAGAGTAACCTTTAACCCTAACCCTAATCCCTAACCCTAAGCCCTCACCCTAACACTAAACTTCATCCTTAACCCTAACCATAATCCAACCCTAAATCTCATTTTCACACTTCTTACTTTCTTAAAGTTTAAAAAGCCTGCCATCCTCCAATGCTTGGGTGAAAGGAGGCTCTACCACTGCGTCCTGCATGAAACGCACGGGCCCATACCCAGAGTATGATAGAGTGGGTTCCCGGGTACAATCCCAGCCCCCTAAACTCCACTGGACCGCCTAATGCAGACAGGGCCCGTGCGCTAAGCATAAACAATACCTTTAACAGATAACCCTAACCCTGAACATAACACCCAACCCTGTTCCTATTTCTCCCCTTAACACGTAAACCTCACCGTGCGCCTAACTTTAACCTCTTATCCTAACGTTAATGCATAACCCATTTCCTGAGAACAACCCCTATCCCATAATTCTAACCTTATCTCCTAGTCATCACTGTGACACCTAATCCCTGACCCTAATTCTAAACCGCTAACCCTAACCGTAACCCTACCTACAACCCTAACACTGACAGTAACCCTTAATTCTAACCCCAACGCTATGCCTAACAAAATCCCTAACCCTTGACCCTAACCCTTCACCCTAAACCCTAAGCCTTACCCTAACCCTTAACCCTAATCCTAATCCTAACCATTAAACCTAACCCTAGCTCTTAAAGCTAACCCTAAACCTTACCCTCACGACTAGACCTAACCCTGACACTAACCTAACACCTAACCCTAACCAGAACCCCTAAAGCTAACCCTGAACCCTATCCCTAACCCTAGCAGTAAACTGTAACCCTAAACCTAAGCCCAACCCGTAACCCTAATCCTATCCTTTTACTCTAAAACTAACCCCTAAACCTAACCCCTATACCTCACCCTAACTCTAACCCCAACCTAATTCTAACCATACCCCTTCATAAAACACTAACTCCTAACCGCTAACCCTAACACTAACCAAAAACCCTAATCACTAATCCCTAACCCTAACGCTTAACCTTTACCCTAACCGTTAATCCTCACCCTAAATCTTAACACTGACCCTAACCTTAACCTTTAACTCTAAGCCTAACACTTAACCCTACAGTAAGGAAGACCCTTAATGCTAATGGGATCCCTTATGCCTAACCCTAACACTACAGCTAAAAATAACCCTAACCTTTGATCCTTAAATCTAACCCCTAACACTTACTTTAACCCCAAACCCTAACCCTAATCCTAAGCATTAAACCTAACCCTATCTCATAACCCTAACGCTAGCCCTTACCCTAACGCCTAGATCTAACCCTAAATCTAACCTACCGCCTAATCCTAAACTTAAGCCCTAATGCTAACTCTAACCCTGAACCCTGAACCTACCCGTAACCCTTAACACTAACCCTATCCGTGAACCTTAACCCTGACCCTAACCATTACCCGCATCCAAGCTTTTAACCCTGACCCTAACCCTAATCCTTAATGCTAACCCTAACACTAAACCCTAACCCTAAGCCCAACACTTATCCCTAATCCTATCCCTTAACCCTAACCCTAACCCTAATGCTACCCCCTAAACATAACCCTAACCGTGACCAGTAAACCTAACCCTAACCTCTAACACAAACCATAGCACATAACCCTAACCCTAACCCTAACCTCAACCCTAAACCAAAGTGTAACCGTTAAAACTAAGAGTAACCTTTAACCCTAACCCTAATCCCTAACCCTAAGCCCTCACCCTAACACTAAACTTCATCCTTAACCCTAACCAGAATCCTAACCCTAAATCTAATTCTCAGACTTCTTGCTTTCTTAGAGTTTAGAAAACCTGCAATCCTCCCATGCCATGCGTGAAAGGAGTCTCTACCACTGCGTCCTGCATGAAACGCACGGGCCCATACCCAGAGTATGATAGAGTGGGTTCCCGGGTACAATCCAAGCCCCCTAAACTCCACCCGCCCGCCCAATGAAGACAGGGCCCGTGCGCTAAGCATAAACAATACCTTTAACAGATAACCCTAACCCTGAACATAACACCCAACCCTGTTCCTATTTCTCCCCTTAACACGTAAACCTCACCGTGTGCCTAACTTTAACCTCTTATCTTAACGTTAATGCATAACCCATTTCCTGAGAACAAGCCCTATCCCATAATTCTAACCCTATCTCCTAGTCATCACTGTGACACCTAATCCCTAACCCTAATTCTAAACCGCTAACCCTAACCGTAACCCTACCTACAACCCTAACACTGACAGTAACCCTTACTTCTAACCCCAACGCTATGCCTAACAAAAACCCTAACCCTTGACCCTAACCCTTCACCCTAACCCCTAAGCCTTACCCTAACCCTTAACCCTAATCCTAATCCTAACCATTAAACCTAACCCTAGCTCTTAAAGCTAACCCTAAACCTTACCCTCACGACTAGACCTAACCCTGACACTAACCTAACACCTAACCCTAACCAGAACCCCTAAAGTTAACCCTGAACCCTATCCCTAACCCTAGCAGTAAACTTTAACCCTAAACCTAAGCCCAACCCGTAACCCTAATCCTATCCTTTTACCCTAAAACTAACCCCTAAACCTAACCCCTATACCTCACCCTAACTCTAACCCCAATCCTAAATCTAACCATACCCCTTCATAAAACACTAACTCCTAACCGCTAACCCTAACACTAACCAAAAACCCTAATCACT
The DNA here is from genome assembly GCF_041146395.1 of Eulemur rufifrons. NCBI lineage: Eukaryota > Metazoa > Chordata > Mammalia > Primates > Lemuridae > Eulemur > Eulemur rufifrons. The sequence goes on along the minus strand of NW_027183352.1, from coordinate 6,838 downwards.
AATCCCTAACCCTAAGGCTTAACCTTTACCCTAACCATTAACCCTCACCCTAAATCTTAACACTGACCCTAACCTTAACCTTTAACTGTAAGCCTAACCCTTAACCCTACAGTAAGGAAGACCCTTAATGCTAATGGGATCCCTTATCCCTAACCCTAACACTACAGCTAAAAATAAACCTAACCTTTGATCCTTAAACCTAACCCCTAACACTTACTTTCACCCCAAACCCTAACCCTAATCCTAAGCATTAAACCTAACCCTATCTCTTAACCCTAACGCTAGCCCTTACCCTAACACCTAGATCTAACCCTAAATCTAACCTACCGCCTAATCCTAACCTTAAGCCCTAATGCTAACTCTAACCCTGAACCCTAAACCTACCCGTAACCCTTAACACTAACCCTATCCGTGAACCTTAACCCTGACCCTAACCATTACCCGCACCCAAGCATTTAACCCTGACCCTAACCCTAATCCTTAATGCTAACCCTAACACTAAACCCTAACCCTAAGCCCAACACTTATCCCTAATCCTATCCCTTAACCCTAACCCTAACCCTAACCCTAATGCTACCCCCTAAACGTAACCCTAACCGTGACCAGTAAACCTAACCCTAACCTCTAACACAAACCATACCACATAACTCTAACCCTAAAACTAACCCTAACCCTAACCCTAACCCTAAACCCTAACTCTTAACCTTAACACTAAGCGTTAACTCTCACGCTAACCTTTAATCCTAACCCTAATCCTAATCTTCAACCCTAAACCTAACACTTAACCCTAACTCTGTACCAAACCCTAACCCCTCATCTTAACCCTAACCGTAAACCTCAACCCTAAACCAAAGAGTAACCGTTAAACCTAAGAGTAACCTTTAACCCTAACCCTAATCCCTAACCCTAAGCCCTCACCCTAACACTAAACTTCATACTTAACCCTAACCATATTCCTAACCCTAAATCTAATTCTCAGACTTCTTGCTTTCTTAGAGTTTAGAAAGCCTGCAATCCTCCCATGCCATGCGTGAAAGGAGGCTCTACCACTGCGTACTGCATGATAGCCACGGGCTCATACCCAGAGTATGATAGAGTGGGTTCCCGGGTACAATCACAGCCCCCTAAACTCCCCCCGCCCGCCCAATGCAGACAGGGCCTGTGCGCTAAGCATAAACAATACCTTTAACAGATAACCCTAACCCTGAACATAACACCCAACCCTGTTCCTATTTCTCCCCTTAACACGTAAACCTCACCTTGCGCCTAACTTTAACCTCTTATCCTAACGTTAATGCATAACCCATTTCCTGAGAACAACCCCTATCCCATAATTCTAACCCTATCTCCTAGTCATCACTGTGACACCTAATCCCTAACCCTAATTCTAAACCGCTAACCCTAACCGTAACCCTACCTACAACCCTGACACTGACAGTAACCCTTACTTCTAACCCCAACGCTATGCCTAACAAAAACCCTAACCCTTGACCCTAACCCTTCACCCTAACCCCTAAGCCTTACCCTAACACTTAACCCTAATCCTAATCCTAACCATTAAACCTAACCCTAGCTCTTAAAGCTAACACTAAACCTTACCCTCACATCTAGACCTAACCCTGACACTAACCTAACACCTAATCCTTACCAGAACCCCTAAAGCTAACACTGAACCCTATCCCTAACCCTAGCAGTAAATTTTAACCCTAAACCTAAGCCCAACCCGTAACCCTAATCCTATCCTTTTACCCTAAAACTAACCCCTAATCCTAACCCCTATACCTCACTCTAACTCTAACCCCAGTCCTAATTCTAACCATACCCCTTCATAAAACACTAACTCCTAACCGCTAACCCTAACACTAACCAAAAACCCTAATCACTAATCCCTAACCCTAACGCTTAACCTTTACCCTAACCGTTAACCCTCACCCTAAATCTTAACACTGACCCTAACATTAACCTTTAACTCTAAGCCAAACCCTTAACCCTACAGTAAGGAAGACCCTTAATGCTAATGGGATCCCTTATCCCTAACCCTAACACTACAGCTAAAAATAACCCTAACCTTGGATCCTTAAACCTAACCCCTAACACTTACTTTCACCCCAAACCCTAACCCTAATCCTAAGCATTAAACCTAACCCTATCTCTTAACCCTAACGCTAGCCCTTACCCTAAGGCCTAGATCTAACCCTAAATCTAACGTACCTCCTAATCCTAACCTTAAGCCCTAATGCTAGCTCTAACCGTGAACCCTAAACCTACCCGTAACCCTTAACACTAACCCTATCCGTGAACCTTAACCATGACCCTAACCATTACCCGCACCCAAGCATTTAACCCTGACCCTAACCCTAATCCTTAATGCTAACCCTAACACTAAACCCTAACCCTAAACCCAACACTTATCCCTAATCCTATCCCTTAACCCTAACCCTAACCCTAACCCTAATGCTACCCCCTAAACGTAACCCTAACCGTGACCAGTAAACCTAACCCTACCTCTAACACAAACCATACCACATAACTCTAACCCTAAAACTAACCCTAACCCTAACCCTAACCCTAAACCCTAACTCTTAACCTTAACACTAAGCGTTAACTCTCACGCTAACCTTTAATCCTAACCCTAATCCTAATCTTCAACCCTAAACCTAACACTTAACCCTAACTCTGTACCAAACCCTAACCCCTCATCTTAACCCTAACCGTAAACCTCAACCCTAAACCAAAGTGTAACCGTTAAACCTAAGAGTAACCTTTAACCCTAACCCTAATCCCTAACCCTAAGCCCTCACCCTAACACTAAACTTCATACTTAACCCTAACCATATTCCTAATCCTAAATCTAATTCACAGACTTCTTGCTTTCTTAGAGTTTAGAAAGCCTGCAATCCTCCCATGCCATGCGTGAAAGGAGGCTCTACCACTGCGTCCTGCATGATAGCCACGGGCTCATACCCAGAGTATGATAGAGTGGGTTCCCGGGTACAATCACAGCCCCCTAAACTCCCCCCGCCCGCCCAATGCAGACAGGGCCTGTGCGCTAAGCATAAACAATACCTTTAACAGATAACCCTAACCCTGAGCATAACACCCAACCCTGTTCCTATTTCTCCCCTTAACACGTAAACCTCACCTTGCGCCTAACTTTAACCTCTTATCCTAACGTTAATGCATAACCCATTTCCTGAGAACAACCCCTATCCCATAATTCTAACCCTATCTCCTAGTGATCACTGTGACACCTAATCCCTAACCCTAATTCTAAACCGCTAACCCTAACCGTAACCCTACCTACAACCCTGACACTGACAGTAACCCTTACTTCTAACCCCAACGCTATGCCTAACAAAAACCCTAACCCTTGACCCTAACCCTTCACCCTAACCCCTAAGCCTTACCCTAACACTTAACCCTAATCCTAATCCTAACCATTAAACCGAACCCTAGCTCTTAAAGCTAACACTAAACCTTACCCTCACATCTAGACCTAACGCTGACACTAAACTGACACCTAATCCTAACCAGAACCCCTAAAGCTAACACTGAACCCTATCCCTAACCCTAGCACTAAATTTTAACCCTAAACCTAAGCCCAACCCGTAACCCTAATCCTATCCTTTTACCCTAAAACTAACCCCTAATCCTAACCCCTATACCTCACTCTAACTCTAACCCCAGTCCTAATTCTAACCATACCCCTTCATAAAACACTAACTCCTAACCGCTAACCCTAACACTAACCAAAAACCCTAATCACTAATCCCTAACCCTAACGCTTAACCTTTACCCTAACCGTTAACCCTCACCCTAAATCTTAACACTGACCCTAACCTTAACCTTTAACTCTAAGCCAAACCCTTAACCCTACAGTAAGGAAGACCCTTAATGCTAATGGGATCCCTTATCCCTAACCCTAACACTACAGCTAAAAATAACCCTAACCTTTGATCCTTAAACCTAACCCCTAACACTTACTTTCACCCCAAACCCTAACCCTAATCCTAAGCATTAAACCTAACCCTATCTCTTAACCCTAACGCTAGCCCTTACCCTAACGCCTAGATCTAACCCTAAATCTAACGTACCTCGTAATCCTAACCTTAAGCCCTAATGCTAGCTCTAACAGTGAACCCTAAATCTACCCGTAACCCTTAACACTAACCCTATCCGTGAACCTTAACCATGACCCTAACCATTACCCGCACCCAAGCATTTAACCCTGACCCTAACCCTAATCCTTAATGCTAACCCTAACACTAAACCTAACCCTAAACCCAACACTTATCCCTAATCCTATCCCTTAACCCTAACCCTAACCCTAACCCTAATGCTAACCCCTAAACGTAACCCTAACCGTGACCAGTAAACCTAACCCTACCTCTAACACAAACCATACCACATAACTCTAACCCTAAAACTAACCCTAACCCTAACCCTAACCCTAAACCCTAACTCTTAACCTTAACCCTAAGCGTTAACTCTCACGCTAACCTTTAATCCTAACTCTAATCCTAATCTTCAACCCTAAACCTAACACTTAACCCTAACTCTGTACCAAACCCTAACCCCTCATCTTAACCCTAACCGTAAACCTCAACCCTAAACCAAAGTGTAACCGTTAAACCTAAGAGTAACCTTTAACCCTAACCCTAATCCCTAACCCTAAGCCCTCACCCTAACACTAAACTTCATCCTTAACCCTAACCATATTCCTAACCCTAAATCTAATTCTCAGACTTCTTGCTTTCTTAGAGTTTAGAAAGCCTGCAATCCTCCCATGCCATGCGTGAAAGGAGGCTCTACCACTGCGTCCTGCATGATAGCCACGGGCTCATACCCAGAGTATGATAGAGTGGGTTCCCGGGTACAATCACAGCCCCCTAAACTCCCCCCGCCCGCCCAATGCAGACAGGGCCTGTGCGCTAAGCATAAACAATACCTTTAACAGATAACCCTAACCCTGAACATAACACCCAACCCTGTTCCTATTTCTGCCCTTAACACGTAAACCTCACCTTGCGCCTAACTTTAACCTCTTATCCTAACGTTAATGCATAACCCATTTCCTGAGAACAACCCCTATCCCATAATTCTAACCCTATCTCCTAGTCATCACTGTGACACCTAATCCCTAACCCTAATTCTAAACCGCTAACCCTAACCGTAACCCTACCTACAACCCTGACACTGACAGTAACCCTTACTTCTAACCCCAACGCTATGCCTAACAAAAACCCTAACCCTTGACACTAACCCTTCACCCTAACCCCTAAGCCTTACCCTAACACTTAACCCTAATCCTAATCCTAACCATTAAACCTAACCCTAGCTCTTAAAGCTAAACCTAAACCTTACCCTCACATCTAGACCTAACCCTGACACTAACCTAACACCTAATCCTAACCAGAACCCCTAAAGCTAACACTGAACCCTATCCCTAACCCTAGCAGTAAATTTTAACCCTAAACCTAAGCCCACCCGTAACCCTAATCCTATCCTTTTACCCTAAAACTAACCCCTAATCCTAACCCCTATACCTCACTCTAACTCTAACCCCAGTCCTAATTCTAACCATACCCCTTCATAAAACACTAACTCCTAACCGCTAACCCTAACACTAACCAAAAACCCTAATCACTAATCCCTAACCCTAACGCTTAACCTTTACCCTAACCGTTAACCCTCACCCTAAATCTTAACACTGACCCTAACCTTAACCTTTAACTCTAAGCCAAACCCTTAACCCTACAGTAAGGAAGACCCTTAATGCTAATGGGATCCCTTATCCCTAACCCTAACACTACAGCTAAAAATAACCCTAACCTTGGATCCTTAAACCTAACCCCTAACACTTACTTTCACCCCAAACCCTAACCCTAATCCTAAGCATTAAACCTAACCCTATCTCTTAACCCGAACGCTAGCCCTTACCCTAAGGCCTAGATCTAACCCTAAATCTAACGTACCTCCTAATCCTAACCTTAAGCCCTAATGCTAGCTCTAACCGTGAACCCTAAACCTACCCGTAACCCTTAACACTAACCCTATCCGTGAACCTTAACCATGACCCTAACCATTACCCGCACCCAAGCATTTAACCCTGACCCTAACCCTAATCCTTAATGCTAACCCTAACACTAAACCCTAACCCTAAGCCCAACACTTATCGCTAATCCTATCCCTTAACCCTAACGCTAAGCCTATCCCTAATGCTACCCCCTAAACGTAACCCTAACCGTGACCAGTAAACCTAACCCTAACCTCTAACACAAACCATAGCACATAACTCTAACCCTAAAACTAACACTAACCCTAAACCCTAACCCTTAACCTTAACCCTAATCGTTAACTCTCACGATAACCTTTAATCCTAACTCTAATCCTAATCTTCAACACTAAACCTAACACTTAACCCTAACCCTGTACCAAAACCTAACCCCTCATCTTAACCCTAACCGTAAACCTCAACCCTAAACCAAAGTGTAACCGTTAAACCTAAGAGTAACCTTTAACCCTAACCCTAATCCCTAACCCTAAGCCCTCACCCTAACACTAAACTTCATCCTTAACCCTAACCATAATCCAACCCTAAATCTCATTTTCACACTTCTTACTTTCTTAAAGTTTAAAAAGCCTGCCATCCTCCCATGCTTGGGTGAAAGGAGGCTCTACCACTGTGTCCTGCATGAATCCCACGGGCCCATACCCAGAGTATGATAGAGTGGGTTCCCGGGTACAATCCCAGCCCCCTAAACTCCACTGGACCGCCTAATGCAGACAGGGCCCGTGCGCTAAGCATAAACAATACCTTTAACAGATAACCCTAACC
>NW_027183351.1:0-15000 GCF_041146395.1 Eulemur rufifrons | reverse complement strand
CCCCCCAACGCCGTCCGGCCCGCCACGCGGAGGCCCGCCGACCGTTCAACCGAGGCACGTCGCCGGGGGGGTGGGGGGCGCCGTCCAGGGCCTTGGCGGCCAGGGCGACGCCCCCTCCCCGCGGCGAGGTCAGGTTCGGGCAGCGCAGTCGGGCGAACGCTCGTCGCGGGGCGGTCGGCAGCCGTGAGGAAGAGAGAAGGAGCACCCTTTCGAACAGGGATGAGACCCCGCGAGGGCGAGGCACGAGAGCCCGTGGGGAGGCGAGACCTGCGCCGCGACCGGGCCACTGGGGAAACAACGCCACGGGATCCCACCGCCCCAAACCCGAGAGCGGTCCCGCAACGCGCCCGTGACGCCAGCCGGCCAAAGCCTTCGGCACCCCTCGACCCTCCCAACGGGGCCACGGCCTCACCACCGGGGCGTCCCAGAGCGACGCCGGCCTTCGGCCCTCGGCCCGCACGCCACCGCGCCTAATCCCATTCTCGTCCGCTTCCCAATCCTGTCTCGCTCCGGGGAGCACCGTGCACCGGTGGAACGACCCCCTCGTTGGCCGGGCGGTCCCCCCAGCCGCAATCCACAGGCGCCAGCACGGGAGCGCCCATCCATCCGCGGCCTGGCACGGGACCGGGTGGAGGGCCGCACGCTCACAGGGGATGGGGAGGGGGCGCGAGACGGGCCGCACCACCACCCCCTTCCCCCAGCGCACACCGGGGCGACCCGCGGCCGGGGCACGCAGCGCACACACGCGGGCGCCCTTCACAGCTGGAACGCCGGCCCGGCCCGGCGTGACCCTCCCCCAGAGTTCAGGGGGGAGGCGCGGACCACGTTAGGCGAAGAGTGGCACTCGGCCCCCACCGCGGGGGCCGGCGGACCGCTCCCCCCCACGGCAGGGGAGGAGGGAACTCTGCCCACGCACAACTGGCAGCCGCAGGGGCGGCGGCTGACGACGCGCAGAGAGGCGGCGGGCTGGGGGATCCGACAAACCCCAGAAGAGGACACGCCTCCACGATCGCTAGAGAAGACGCTTTCTCGCCGAAGGTGGATCGCCCCCGACCCCCGGTCGCCCCCGTAAGGGCCCTGGGCGGAGGCGTTCAGGCACGCCCCGGGGGAGGTGTGGGGGGGGTCTGCGGCATGGGGCAAAACACGCACGGTTGGCGACTCCTGAGCGTTCGCGGTCGGGGCCCCTGGTCCAAAAGCCCCCTCACTTCGAGGGGAACACTCCCCCGTCGGTATGGGAGAGGGGTCACCGAGGCAGACCAGGCCGGTGGCAGAGGTCCCCCACGGGGCCGGCCGGCACCACGTCGCCGGCCCAGCCCCACCACGATCGCCCACACGACCGTGCAACCACCCCCCCCTCGGGCAGGGTGGGAAGAGCACAAGCCGTGCGCTCGCCTTTCGAAGTCCGCCACGCACACATCGTGGGGACGCCGAGACAACGCCCCCCGCCCGCCCACGCAGCGCAGGAGGATGCCTCTAGGCTTGCCCGCCTCGACCCCCCCAACCCCAAGCACGCTGCTCGAGGGTGTACCCAACGCAGCAGACGCTGCAGCGGCGACCAGAGGGGGACGCCGGGAACGAGGACGACAACCACCGCTCGGTTTCGGGCACCTTGGAGAACAACCCGGTGCGCTCCGGGGGCACCACAAAAGGGCCACACAGACCCAGCAGCCGCGCGCCAAACGGGGCGCGCGACCGGGCGGGCGGCACGGCCCCGCACCCGTCCGTCGCGGGCAGGGGGGACCCCGGCCAGGCAACAGCCACACAGGGCGAGCGAGGGCTGCCCGCTGCGTCAAGAGGACTCACGACCCCCCGCCAACGCCACGAGGCCGAGGGCGGGGCGACCGCGGTCGGGCCGGATAGTCTCGCACCCGCGCCTCCCACGCACCGCCCACAGGCGGGGAAGGAGAGGTGAGGTGCCCGCGGGCAGAACGAGAAGAGCGGCCACCATTCACCATGAATGGACCGTCCCTCGCCTGGCACGCGGCTCAAGGCCCGGGAGAGCGCGACGTCACCACATCGATCAGGCCCCGAGGACGGGGAGGGTTGGGGGAGGTCAGTCAGACCGGCGAGGACAGCGATCGGAGGAGCCCGCTTCAGCCTCGCCAGCCCCGCCTCCCAAGCACAACCCAAAGACGAGGACCGCCTGACACGCAACGGCACAGAGCCAGCGGGGTAAGGGGGAAGGTTGCCGCAAACCTCCCCCCCTCCCCCGGGTGCCGTCTCTCGAGGGGACAAGAGACCAACGCGAGAGGCGGGCACCACCGTCGGGACACTCCGACGCCCTAGAGCCGGCGCGCGGGCCCAGGCGGTCAGCTCAAAGGGAACAGGGCAGGGCGCTGGATCCCCAGGAACCCAGAACCCTGTCCGCGTGCGGAGGCCCAACCCCTCCAGCGACAGTCGCCGAAGGACAGCGTGTCAGTACTAACCTGCAGGCGGAAGATGACGATATGAGGTGATCAAAAACACCGCGCAGGAAGACGGGGACCGAGCCACTTGAACACGCCTGCCCCCACGACACTCGACACGGCCACCTGTCCCCAGCAGGTCCCCAGCGCCAGCAGACAAGGGGCACTCAGGGACATCTGGTCGGCCCCCGTGGCGTAGAGGGCCAGGGAGGCCCTCACCGTCCACGCGCGCCACCCAGGGCCCAGCACGGGGACTTGTGGAGGAGAAAACATCGGGACGGGACCGCCACGGCCCACGAGCGGCCGCGGGCCGACAGGGGTCGCCCTCGCCGGCCACCCAGGGCCACCCAGGGCCCGGTCCCCGGCCCCAGCACGGGGACTTGTGGAGGAGAAAACATCGGGACGGGACCGCCGCGGCCCACGAGCGCCCGCGGGCCCACAGGGGTCGCCCTCGCCGGCCACCCGCGCCACCCAGGGCCCGGTCCCCGGCCCCAGCACGGGGACTTGTGGAGGAGAAAACATCGGGACGGGACCGCCGCGGCCCACGAGCGCCCGCGGGCCGACAGGGGTCGCCCTCGCCGGCCACCCAGGGCCACCCAGGGCCCGGTCCCCGGCCCCAGCACGGGGACTTGTGGAGGAGAAAACATCGGGACGGGACCGCCGCGGCCCACGAGCGCCCGCGGGCCCACAGGGGTCGCCCTCGCCGGCCACCCGCGCCACCCAGGGCCACCCAGGGCCCGGTCCCCGGCCCCAGCACGGGGACTTGTGGAGGAGAAAACATCGGGACGGGACCGCCGCGGCCCACGAGCGCCCGCGGGCCGACAGGGGTCGCCCTCGCCGGCCACCCGCGCCACCCAGGGCCCGGTCCGCGCCCCCAGAGTAGGACTCGGAGGAAGCCACGGACGACTGGGTGCCACTCACAGGGCTGTCCCTGCCTCCCGAGCGGGAACCAGGGAAAATGGGTAGGAAAGGCGAGGCCGAGGGAGAGGGACACGCATGCACGGGACGGCGGCCGGTCGCCGGACACCCTCCTCTCCCGTCCGCGTGTGCCGTCTCCTTCCTGTCCCCGCGGGGTGGGTCGGGTCTCCAAAGCGGCCACAGCGTGCTGGTCGACCTGCCCGGGCAGCCCCGCAAGCCGCCTGGCTGGCTGAGCCTGGAAGCGCGGCGACAACGTCCTCCCGCCACACAGCCCTGCAGGCCCAAGCTCTGCCTCCCAGATGTCCCAGCCGGCGTCCCGGCACGAACCAGATGGCCCCGCGAAGGCTGCTTGCTTCCCGGAACTCAGCCTCGCTCGCATCGGGGACTGTCCCCTGCTTTGCCTGCTGCACCGAAGATTCAGAGGACAAGAGACTTGTAGAAAAGCGGCCGCCAGGTGGAGCCCGACCACAACCGGCGCCAGCCACCAGAGGTCTGCTGCAAAACACGGGGCAACCCTCTGGAGCCCATCATTTCAGAGTCCAGAAGGTCCCCCGGGGGCATCAAACACAGTCCCCCTACTCCCCACGGAAGCCATCGAAAAATGACGGGTCAGTCTAGGGCCACGCCACCCTGAACGCGCCCAATCTCGTCTGATCTTGGAAGCTAAGCAGGCCCCGGCCTGGCTAGCACTGGGATCAAAGAAAGGATGGGTCGGCCCGACCACCGACATCGTCCACCAAACCCGTCTCTGCACAGACCACAACATAGCCGAGAGACAGACAGGCAGAAACAGAAAGAGAGAAAGGGAGAGAAAGGAAAAGAACAGAAAGAAAAGAGACGGAGAAACAGAGAGAGAAAGTCAGAAAGAAGAAAACAGTAAATAAGAAAAGACAGGAAGAGGGCACGGGGAAGAAAGAAAAAGGAAGGGAGGAAGGAGATAGGAAACACAGAAAGACAGAAGGAAAGAAGAAATAAGGAAAGAAAAGACAGGCAGAAAGAAAGAGAATGAGAAAAAGGAAGGAAGGATGGAAGCAGAAAGAAAGAAGAAAGAAAGAAAGACAGACAGAGACAGAAGGAGGGAAAGAAAGAAAAGAAAAAGAAAGGAAGTTAAGAGAGAAAAAGAAAGAGCACGGAAAGATGGAAAGAGAAAAAGATAGAGAGAAGGAAGGAGAGAGACAGTATAGAAAGAGACAGAAAGGAAGAAGGAAGGAGAGAGAAAGGAGAGAATGAGAAAGAAAGAAGGTAGGAAAGTAGAAAGGGGGAAGAAAGATGGAAAAAACAGAGATAGAAACACAGGATAACAGGAGAAAGGAAGAGAGGAAAGAAATACGGAAGGAAGGAAGGCAGGCAGGCAGGAAGGAAGACAGGAAGACTGAAAGAAGGAAAGAACAAAGAAGTAAAGAAAAGGCAGAAGGAGGAAGAGAAAGAAAGAAAGGGGGGGGGGAGAGATGATAGGATGAGAAAACCTTTCTGTCGTGGAATCATAAAACCCCTTCCTATCTTAGGATCATGAAACCCAGGGTGGAACTATGATACACTTCACATTCTCAGAGCACGCCGGCTGGTGAAACAAAGAAAGAAGTCAGGGACAGAGAGAACACATTCACGGGGCCTGGCCGGGGGCCAGGGTGGGGCGGCCCGAGGCTGTCGCCAGAGCCATCTCTGTGGCAGGACGTCGCAACACGCCTACCGGATTTTCCCATAACGCTCGCCCGCCGCCAGGTGACCCCCGTCATCCACCGATCCAAGTGTCAGCCTGGAAAGGACGGGCTCCCTCGTGGGGGAGGGAGCGTGGGGGCGGGAGTGGGTACACACTGGGTCGCAGGCCTCCTCCCGGCCCCTCTCGGACCACGTCTCTCAGCCCTCGGGCACACTCCCCACCACTAGTCGACCAGAGAGCCCCCGGGGGCGGGGGGCCGGAGGGGGGCGTCCACGGCAGGGAGAGAGGACAGGGACCCATCGGCCCGTGCTAGATGCCACGGGTGGAGGCAGGACCTGCTGAAGACACACGAACAGTACGGAGAGGTTCAGAGCGGGGCCTAGGCGCAGCCACTCACGATGATCTCACAGTTGGACTATCTGTCACGGTGGACCGAAGCGCATGAAGTGGGCGCTCCCGGAAACGGCGTGTGTGTGTGTGTGTGTGTGTGTGTGTGTGCGCGCGCGCGCGCGCGCGCGTGTGCCTGTGTGTGGGAGGGAGAGAGAGAGAGAGAGAGAGAGAGAGAGATGGGAGAAGACGGTCGGTACATTCACTCACTCCTGTACCCGGGCCAGTCGTTTCTCCCGAAGGACAGAAATCCATAAAACACCCACGTCTAAAGAGTGTTTACACAGAGCTAACCCTAGGTCGAATCAGTCTGGAGTCGAGTGCGGGGAATCCTATGGTCCCAAACTGGGACTCCAGTCCCGGCCCCATAGCAAAAGGGGGTCATTTCTCAGAAAACGCACGCACACAGAATCGGGTAACGTTTATACAATTTTATACCGTGGTAGTGACTTCCTTCCCCGCCCCCGTGTTCTTAGGATCGGTCTCACTACATAGTACTTTTTTTTTTTTTTTCTGAGCTTTATTTTATTTTATTTTATTTTACTGTCATTTCGTTAGAGATGATGGGGAGGGGTGGCGGGGGAGCAGGGCATAGTTCACTCACTGGAAGCCTCAAACTCCTGGGCTCCAGCGATCCTCCTTCCTCAGCCTCCCAAATCGCTGGGGCTACAGGCGTGTGCCACCATGCCCGGCTAATTTTTTTCTATTTTTGGTAGAGACGGGGGTCTTGCTTTTGCCGAGGCAGGTCTCGAACTCCTGACCTCAAGCGGTCGGTCCTCCTCCCCGCCTTGGCCTAGGATTACAGGCGTGAGTCACCAAGCCTGGCCTGGATCGGTTTTTAATAGGTAAGGTCTACGAGACATCCCAGTCCAAACATCGATTCGGTGGGTCTCTACAGGACTCCGGGCGGAGATCCGATCTGGGGTTTACAACGTGGAGAATTAAGGCCTGGCTAGCAAAGAGCCCAGTGACTGAAGAGGGACGATGCTCGTCAGTCGTACAGAGCCTGAAAAGATGCAACACGGGGAAACGTTTCCAGGTTCCTCTCAGAAGAGGATGTCAGATGAGATGCCGAAACGAAAAGAATGGGTTCAAGCCAAAAGGAAAAATAGATAAATAAGTCAATAAATAAAACTACGGGAGACAGCCAGGAGACACTGTTTCCTCAGAAATGGCTAGGAAGCCTCCCAGGATAACCTGGATAGCAGCATATGTTCCTCCTCCTCCTCCGGCTCCCTCTCTTGTGTTCGTGTTTGTTTTCTGTAAACGCCAAGATGGGGCAGGGGTGGGGGACACCACGCCGGGTGGGCGAGCAGATCACCCTTCCCACCACAGGAGGGAGCACACACACACACACACACCCACCCACCCACCCCAGGTCATCACTCTGTAGTTCCGCGTGAGTGAGGTGAGGCCCGGAACGGTGCTAGTAGCTTTCCAAGTGGTCAAAAAGAATGCACAATAACTGGACCGAGGCCTGTCTGGACGCTGTAAAGGCCCACTTGAAAACTTATGCTTGCTCGCTAGGTGACCGATGTCCGCTTGACCTATGTCTGTAATTGGAAATACGTACCTTGCGGAGATAAAACAAAGCAATTAACTTGTAACTAAGTGTTTAAACTTTCCAGCTGCCTGTCGTAAAATTGATTGTGCTTGCTTAACGCCTGAAAGAATGTTCCTTAATTGGAGCTATCTGTTTCTGTAAACCTGCTCGCTTAAAGACTGTAACCGAAACGAAACGGGGCCCGAGGCTGGTCCCGGACCACACAGCTGCGGAGTAGGTGGTATAGTGTTGTTTCAACCGCCGTGCCTAAAGTCACGGAGCTCTAGCTTAGGATAGTCTGAAACCTTCCTGCTTTTTTCGGCTCGGGGCCATTCTCTGTACCTGTACCCTAACAGGGCAGGGGGTGGTCGCTGGCCAGCTAATGTGGACTCATGACTTGGCTCAATTCGGTCTCTAGGTTGTCCTGTCTCGCACTCCGTACTATAACAGATGCCACACCGGTTCAACCCAGCTCTGAAGGAAAGAAATGCCGAGCGTTCCACTAGCCGGAGGAAGGCAAAACGCACCTCTGCCTTCCTCTGAGGGCACGTCTGAGTGAACGGGTCGTTCTCCCTGCCCGTCACCCCAAGCCCCTCATCCCGGACCCCACCACACCCGGCCTTGACCTCCTCGGCCCTGCCCACCAGGCCCCATCATGGCCTCTGGAGCCTGGGCTCTCTCTCTCTCCAGGCACTGGCACTGCCCCCCGCCCCCACCCCGGGACCTGAGATCCAGGGCCTCTGTCTCCCAGGCCTCCCAGCTGTCTTGACTTGCGGACTCAGTGCCTGCTCTGCCAGAGAGACCTCTTGCTGCGGGGTGGCTCTCAGTGGCTGCATCTCAGCGGTCTAACGTGTCCCCCACCATCCACGTGGCCGCCGGCGTCAGGCTTCGGTGCCGTAGTGCCACCCTGCCTCCCTTCCGGGGGAATCCCACGCTGCCTCAGGCCCATTATGACCTGGAAGAGGCTGCACCTGTGGGGTCTGCCCATTTCCACTACCCCCCCCCCACACACGTCACCCCCCGGTCCCCCCATAGGGGTTAGGAAGAAGGCAACACTTTCTGGTACAAGGGTTGAACTGAAGGGGCGAGTGAGTGGCCACCTGGCAGGGGCATCGCAACAGATGGCTGAAGAAGTCAGCCGCCGAGTGCAGAAATGTCACGGAACTTGGGGTGCCACTGCCTTGCTGAGATAGGGCCAGGGCAGGCTTTAAAAGGCTAAAATTCTGCCTGCCTTTGGTACGTTAATACAGAACCCATGGTCCTTTCTAATTTTTGATTCCCGGAGAGGCAGGAAGTATTCCAAATGGCCACGCCATGGCTTTTCTAAATTGCCCACAAGGCCTTCTCCGACCCAGCGGGTCAGGGGTTTGCTTTGGTGTTACATCGTGGTAAAAGAGACATCCCACAGCAGTGACCATGTCCATCGACTCCGTCGGCGCTCTCAGGCTCGTAGTCCCACTTTTCAGACAAGCCTGGATGGCCACTCCGTGTCACTCTTTGCCAAATGCCAGCCACTCTCCTCCCCGCCCCGCATCCCCCATTTGGCCACCACAACTCTTCATCCCCAGGCGCCCTCCGGTAAAGTGTGCTCCTGTCTGTACACCTACTCCGTTGGGGGCGGGGGGGGGGGGCCGGAAGTTGGCACAAGAGGTGGCTGGTGGCCGGAGCAGGCCCGCCACCTTGAGTGTGTGGAACAGCGCTGAGGATTTCCTAAGGGAAGAAAGAGGGTGGGGAGAGCGAGAGAGCATCTCCTCCTCGTGAACCTCACAGATGATTGAGGACAAACAGGCCTGCACGGGGAGGGGGGGGGCAGGGAGGGTGCCGAGTCTGCACCAGAGAAAATGGCTTTGTGGGGGGGTGGGAGGGGAAGAGGGCAGAAAGATTTTCTGTCTTTTTAAAACTTCCCCCAGGCTTTTGGGAACTTGCAGCCCGGCCTGCATCCCTGAGGCACGTTAACTCTTTGGTTATAACTCCAGGTGGCCCCCAGGGTGGGCGGCCCACAGAGTTCAAGGGATTTCTTCTCAGCAGAGACGGGACCTTTAGAACAGCTAACTGCAGTAATTGCCTGAAGCTGAGAACCAACCCTCCCTCCTTTAAAACCTCTGTATTTCTGCCTAGGCCTATGTTCACGAAATTTGGGGGTTTGAGACTGAGAAGCTCTACCCTATTTATTTCCTCCTTTGTCAGCAAAGTAGACTCTCTGTTTTCTTACTCCTCATACCGCTTGTCCTCGTTATTCGGCCTCGTGGACAAGCAGCTGAGCTTTCGGTCACAAGTCCACACCCCAGGGTGGAGGGGTCCAATCCACCCCTGTCCAGACCTGGGCCCTTCCTGCCTCCCTCTCGAGACGATCTGTTTGGCAGCCCAGCCGCCTTGGACTGGGCCACAAGGAGGACACAAAGTAAAGACCCAGCCCCCCCGCCCCCCCCCCCCACACACACACACGGCAGTGGCGGTGGGTGGCAGTTCTCCAAGGGTTTGGGGCTTTTCCTGAGGCAGGAGACGGAGGGGACTGATTTCTTTAGAGCTCCGTCCCCTCCCCCATGCGCTGTGCCGCCTGGAAGCGGCAGCTCGCGGGGCGGGGTCGGGGCTGAAAGCGGCTCCGCCCGAGAGAAGCCCGAGGCGGCTACGTGCAAGCGCGCATGCGCAGTCAGCTCGCGGGGCGGGGTCGCGGCTGAAAGCGGCTCCGCCCGAGAGAAGCCCGAGGCGGCTACGTGCGAGCGCGCATGCGCAGTCAGCGCAGTGAGTGGAGGAGGGGTGGAAAACGGCGGAAGGGCTCCGCCGGGGGCCCGGCCATCTGTGCGGCCGGGCTAGGGGTTTGCCTCTTGGGCCGGGAGCTCGTACCCCGCCCCCAGCCCGCAGGCAATCCCGAGGGGCAGAAGCACGACTTGCTGGGCACCTCCTCGGGCGAAGCGGTCGCGGTGGCTGGGTTACGTGGGGCCCAGACGAGTCTCTGGTTCTGGGAGCGGCACCTCCCCCACGCGCCTCTCCTCTTGGGCCTTCACCCCTCCCCCCCCCCCCCCCCCGCTCCGGCCCCAGGGGATGGGAGGAGTGGGGGGCAGGGAGACGACCTCAGGGAGGAGCCAGACCAACTGAATGAAAGCTTTTCATGAACTCGTGTGTCTTTGCCAGGGAAACACCATTTCTGGAGTCTATGAACTAAAATAAAATCTTAAGCCGCCCCCCGCCCGCCACCGCCAGCTGACCCGTCCCGTGGTTGGCCCAGGGAACCCTAGAAAAACCCTTAAACCTGAGCTGCTGCCCCGCAAGGACAGGGGAAGTCAGACACCCCTCCCTGATGGAGTCAGATTTTATAACAATGAGATACTGAATGTCCGACGGGCCTAAGGCCAGGCAAGACAAAGCTTAACGCATATCTAGCAGGCCAACCGTTTACTGAACTACAGGGCACTTGAGTTTTGGGTAAACTGTCCAGTGGCTTGTCTGTGATTAGCAGACCTCCTTACCTTAACTGAAAACATGATGCAAAGCCTTTAGGCAGAGGTTCATTTATGTCATCAATTGCAAATCAAAGAATCTTTAAACCCAGCTGTAAACCTGTAAACACCGCACCCTCCCTCCCCCGCCCCCCCCCAACTGCCAGATGTCCTGCCTTTTCAGCCCAGACCAATGTACCCCTTCCATGTTTTGATTTGTGATTTTACATGTAATTCCTGTCTCCCTAAAATGTATGAAGCCAAACTGTAACCCACCCCACCACAATGGGTCCGCTTGCTCAAGGCTTCTTGGGCGTAGCTCTCTGGGCCATGATCACGGCCGTTGGGCTCAGAATAAAACTCTTTAAATTATTTTGCAGTGATTTGGGGTTCTTTTCCATGGACGAGTCAATCGTGTTCACATTATTTTAGCCTTGGGAGCTTTTTCTTTTCTATTATGTCTGATCCTGATCGCTAGCCAGGTATTCATTCATATTTTTGGTTGGTGGTGGTGCTCAAGCTCGTCTTTGTACATCCCAGATTGGCGTAAGCCACCGTGAATATGTTTTACACCTTCCAAGAGCTAGCGCTTATTGCCGTATCATAACCAGGGCTCGCAGCAATTTTTCTTTTTTTTTTTTTAAAGCTGCTTCCACTTTCCACCTAGGTATACATACGAGTATCCCCTTTAAATGAATGCTTGCATCGAGGAACCAGGAAGTGGTTTTTGTTGTTGTTGCTGTTGTTGTTTTCCCCCAGTCATTTATCTGCTCCTCAACCCTCATTATTTATCACACACACACACACACACCCCCACCCCATCTCTGTAGAAAAGCTCACGGAGATTGTTCATCCACCGCGTGCTTTCTGTTGACAGTATCTGAGACGATAAGGAGCACCATGCATTCTGTTCTAAGAGAAAAATTGCATATATCAGTATGATTATATTTTACTTCTTGTGTGAATTTAGTGGATCTCATAAAAGCTGATCTTGATTTTCACAGCAGAGAAAAGTGGGCTTCTGTTTTGGTTTTGTTTTTGTTTTTCTGGAGGGGTGGTGTCTTCACATAAGTGATCATCTTTACAAGTATGCTATATGCGAGAAATTTCAGAAAGCTGCAAAGAGTGACTTGTTGACAATGCTTGCATTGAATGATGTATCTGAATCTGTGAATCGAAGGGGTCAGCATCTGACCAGAAAGCACTGTTAGAAGAAGAGGGGTTTCGGGTCTTTTCCTAAATTGTATCTGCCTAAGGCGGAAAATATTTCTGTTTCCCTATGACATGGTATTTTCCTCACAAGCAGTGTTAATGGCTCCATATGTCTCTAGACTGGCTGCAGAGCAGAGACTCCATGGTCTCCACTACTTGACTCTGTCTGTCCAAGAATGGCCTCCACAGCTCTCCTCTGTGAGATATCCACTCTCAGAGGTGGCACGGTATGGTGGGTAGGGGGATATGCTGGATTTTGAAAACTCAGAGTTTGAACTCCAGTGCTTTATTTCTTAGCAACATGAACTTTGTCAGATCACATCACCCTGCTGAAGCCCAGTCACCTAAAGGGTAGAAAATGCAATGGATAGATTGACGCTTCTCTTCTCTTCTCCTCTCTTCTTTCTCTCTTTCTTTCTTTCCTTGTGTCTTCCTGTCTCTGTCTCTCTCTCTCTCTCTCTCTCTCTCTCTCTTTCTTTTTGTCTTTTTCTTTTTTTTCTTTTGACGGGCCCTCACTCTGTTTCCCAGACTAAAGTGCAGTAGCATCATCATAGATCACTGCAACTTCAAACTCTTGGCCTCAAGCGATCCTTTCCCCCTAGGCTTCCCAAAGTGCTAGGATGCAGTTTTATTTTTATCTGTGACACCATGGGAGGAAATATCTTTTAGGGTCATAGGGTCAGAAATTTAGATCTCTTCTTTGAACTCATGGTAGCGGCTAACTGGGATTTTCAGTGTGTAAACGTAAGCCACTTGTAATTTCACCAGTACTCCCGTTACTTGTCATCTATTCAGGAGGTGAACTCTTCTTCCCCTACCATCTACTGTTCAAACGCGTTGGCCACAAGGATAATTTGAATATCAGATTCAGAGCACAAATAATTAAGGTCCTGTAGCGTTAATAAGTAAAAGGGGCCACACACAAACCTGTGGAAGTCTGTGTCCCTTCCAGTTTTTTTGTTTGTTTGTTTGTTTTTGGGTCCCCCCCCCCCCCCCGAGACTGAGTCTCACTCTGTTGCCCGGGCTAGAGTGAGTGCCGTGGCGTCAGCCTAGCTCACAGCAACCTCAAACTCCTGGGCTCAGTCGATCCTCCTGCCTCAGGCTCCCCAGGAGCTGGGACCACAGGCATGTGCCACCATGCCCGGCTAATTTTTTTCTATATATTTTTAGTTGTCTGGACAATTTCTTTCTATATTTTTAGTAGAGACGGGGGCGGGGGGTCTCACTCTCGCTCGGGCTGGTCTCGAACTCCTGACTTTGAGCGATCCTCCCGCCTCGGCCTCCCAGAGTGCTAAGTTTACAGGCCTGAGCCAACGCATCCGGCCTGTGTCCATTCTTTAATGTTGTGTGTTGCTCAGTTATGAAAAGGCAAGGGAACATAAAATCCGAGTTTTAGGGATGACTTATAGGCTCAGTATTCTTTTTTTTTTTTTTTTTTTTTGCCTCCTCTAAGCCTATGTGAATATCAAGGAGGGTAAAAAATTCAGTGTTCTCAGTTCAGTGCCCAACCAACCTCTGTTTCCAGAGTAAAAATTGAGCATCCTATTACACCTTTATTTCCCTTTGGTATGCTAAGGCCCAACTCGGCAGAGAGGTCACTGTTTATTCTCTTGGCTAAGATCACATGTGCCATAGTCTGTCTGCTTTGTCTCCTTTAGGGGTAATCATCCAATCTTACCCGGGCCCCTCACATCCTCGTGACAATAGGCCTCCTTGGTTTACTGAAATAGAAAAGACCGGCTCATCAGCAATGTTTGATCGGTTGCTTCAGAAACAAATGTTGTTCTGCTTTCTTTACTATGTTTTTTTTTTTTTTTTCCTTCTTTCTTCCGTCAGACCCAATCCGATATAGGTGGGAGAGAAGGTAACCGGAGCCTCTTGAAAAACCGAAGTGAACCAAAGCGAGCTCACAGATTCAGATAGAAATCAGGAGGAAGAAAAATTGAGAGATAACATGGATTTTCTGTCTAGCGGGTGTTCTCACACTTCAATTTTACCAGAAGCGTTAGGTAGGATGACGATGACGATAATTGTGACAAACACTATTCTCATTGGACAGATAAGGAGGCAGGCTCAGAGTGACGAGTAACCTGGGCCTAAATAGATCGCTAAGAAGCATCATAGTGTGTTCCTTGGTTACGCTGTTTTGTGAAGCTCAAAAAGTTTGGGGTGCGCGTGCGCGTGCGTCCATGTGCGTACGCAATCATAGGTGTTCTAGTAAAACGGATATGAGGTAGGATTTCCCATACCTTCAATGATTTCATGTCCTGCAGGAACATAATGTTCCGGGATCAGGTTTTTATTCTGCCTTCTGTGCCACATGCTCAACATGCCTGTGACTTTACAGCCGAGACTTGCTCAGGGGGAGCCCATTCTCATCTTCTGGGAGGTTCTGCTAATCTTTAAAAGACAAGGACATAGGAAGATGATCCTATAACAACGACTGTGACCACGATTAAAGGCTTACTGTTTACCACGCGTGCTTCTGTGGGCTTTGCCTGCATTTGCTTTTTCACTCTGCACAATATCCCTGTGGGGTAGGCACCATGATTTCTGCATTTGCAGATGAAGAGGCTGAGGCTCAAGAGGATGTATGACTCGCCAAGTTACCAAACACGGAGTGTCGTCCAGGTAGCCAGTCCAGGCCCCCCGGCTCTGCAGCCACTCTGCAATGCTGATTCTGAGCCTGACCGTTTCATCACTGGTGGCTCCCTGAGAACCTTGACTCGGCCCCCTTCCTCAGTTCACTTGGGAAACATATTCATGTGTGTGTATTTCTCTCCTTCCCTCTCCCACCCCCCCCCCCCGTTTTAGTTTTTATTATTTTGAAAAGTGCATAGAACGATAAAAACTTTAAAAGTAGGAAAAAGCTTACGGAACACATAAGGACACAGAGAAAGAAAATATCTGTGTACAACAGTGCAACGCATTTGTGTTTTAAGTCGTGGTGTTGCAAAAGAGTCCAAAAGTTTAAAAGAAAGAAAAACAAACAAACAAACAAAAAAAAAAAAGCCAAACCACCATGGAAAAGTTTATGAAGTGAAAACACTTACAGTAAGCTAAGGTTAATGTATTATTGAAGAAAGAAATTTCTAAAGGTAAATGTCGTGTGGCCTAAGTGTCCAGGGTTTATGAAAACCTACAGTAAGTAATGTCCTAGGCCTTCACATTCACTCACCACTCACCGCCAACTCACAGACTCACCCAGAGCAACCTCCCGCCCGCCCTGCAAGCTCCATTCACCGTAAGTGCCCTGGCCAGGTGTCCCACTGCACAGAAACCTATTAGACTGCATTTCTTCCCATTACTATCAGTAGTTGTACATTTCTTAGGACTGTAGGCCTACGATACACCTCCAGGCATAGTTAGGGGTTGGGAAGAGGAGGGAAGAGGCCATTCTTCATTTATTTTTTTTTTTTTTTTTGTTGAGACAGAGTC
>NW_027183350.1:0-21187 GCF_041146395.1 Eulemur rufifrons | reverse complement strand
CTTTCCTCACCGTTTGCTTCTTCCGCCAACTCAAATTTCACTTCACCTCTAATCATCACTTTGGTTTCGAAGCCGCAGCCTGATATTGACACTTCGTCGACGTAGTATGACTATTCCTTTATGTATCCATTTATTGATGAGGATCTTATTCTTTTAGTATTGACCCAATACAATTGACTTCCAATCAATTAACTTCGGTGAAAACCGAAAAAGAATAATTAACCTCCCACTTGCCCTCACAACTAATATTGTTCTAACACTACTTCTTGTAACAATCGCATTTTGACTCCCACAACTAAACGTCTACACAGAAAAATATAGCCCTTATGAATGCGGGTTCGACCCTATGGGTTCAGCCCGCCTACCCTTTTCCATAAAATTTTTTCTAGTAGCCATCACATTCCTTCTATTTGACTTAGAAATTGCCCTCCTTCTTCCTCTCCCTTGAGCATCCCAAACAACTAACCCAAAACTTATACTAGCAGTGGCCCTCATCCTAGTTTCAATCCTAGCAGCAGGCCTTGCCTACGAATGACTTCAAAAAGGCCTAGAATGAGTAGAATAACATGATAATTAGTTTAAATTAAAATAAATGATTTCGACTCATTAGATTATGACTAACTCATAATTATCAATATGCCCTCAATTTCAACCAATATTATTCTAGCTTTCATCACTGCCCTTCTAGGTATATTAATCTTCCGATCCCATTTAATATCTTCACTACTATGTTTAGAAGGCATAATGTTATCCATATTTATTCTAAGTACCCTCACCATCCTAAATTTGCACTTCACAGCATCTTTCATGATACCTATCCTACTTTTAGTTTTCGCGGCCTGTGAAGCTGCCGTAGGCCTAGCCCTGTTAGTCACAGTATCCAACACCTACGGCTTAGACTACATTCAAAAT
Organism: Eulemur rufifrons; assembly: GCF_041146395.1. Lineage (NCBI taxonomy): Eukaryota > Metazoa > Chordata > Mammalia > Primates > Lemuridae > Eulemur > Eulemur rufifrons. The sequence goes on along the minus strand of NW_027183350.1, from coordinate 20,275 downwards.
CTAAACCTTCTCCAATGTTAAAAATTATCATCCCCACAATCATATTATTTCCAGTAACTTGATACTCTAATAAAACCATAATTTGAATTAATACAACCTCACATAGTCTGCTAATTAGCCTCGCAGGCCTGTCATTCTTAAATCAATTCAGTGACAACAGTAACAATTTCTCATTAACTTTCTTCTCTGACCCATTATCATCCCCCCTTGTAATTTTAACAATATGACTTCTCCCACTCATGATTATGGCTAGCCAATATCATCTTACAAAAGAATCCTGAATCCTAAAAAAACTTTATCTCTCCATATTAATTTCACTACAAATATTTTTAATTATAACATTTACCGCTACCGAACTAATTTTGTTTTACATTCTATTTGAAGCTACCCTAATCCCAACCCTCATTATTATTACCCGCTGAGGTAACCAAACAGAACGATTAAACGCAGGCTTATACTTCCTGTTTTATACTCTTATTGGATCCCTACCATTACTCGTAGCATTAATTTATATTCAAAATTATTTAGGTTCACTAAATATACTAACAATAAAATTTTACCTTCAAGAAATGCCCAACTCCTGATCTAATAGCATCCTATGAATAGCATGTATCATGGCATTTATAGTTAAAATACCCCTATATGGACTTCACCTATGACTACCCAAAGCCCACGTCGAAGCCCCCATCGCAGGATCAATAGTCCTTGCAGCAGTACTTCTAAAACTAGGAGGATACGGAATAATACGAATCACCACAATTCTCGACCCACTAACAAAACACATAGCATATCCTTTCCTTATGTTATGTTTATGAGGAATAATCATAACTAGCTCTATTTGTCTACGACAAACAGACCTAAAGTCACTCATCGCCTACTCATCAGTGAGCCATATGGCATTGGTGGTTGTAGGAATTCTTATCCAAACACCATGAAGCTTCATAGGAGCAACCATCCTAATAGTTGCACATGGCCTTACATCATCTATATTATTCTGCCTTGCCAACTCAAATTACGAGCGAATCCATAGCCGTACAATACTATTAGCACGAGGAATTCAAGCCCTCCTCCCTCTCATAGCTACCTGATGACTGCTTGCCAGCCTAACCAACCTGGCTTTACCACCTTCAATTAATTTAATTGGTGAGCTATTCGTAACCATAGCCTCCTTCTCATGATCAAACATTACAATTATCTTAGTAGGCCTAAATATACTCATTACCGCCCTATACTCACTTTACATATTAACTATTACACAACGAGGTAAGCTCACATATCACACATATAATCTCAACCCATCCCTGACACGAGAAAATACCCTAATATCCATACACATACTTCCCCTCCTCCTACTTACTCTAAACCCTAAAATTATCCTAGGACTCACATACTGTAAATATAGTTTAAACAAAGCACTAGATTGTGAATCTAATGATAGAAGCTTAAATCTTCTTATTTACCGAGAGAAAATAACGTACGAACTGCTAACTCTACACTCCGTATATAACAATATGGTTCTCTCAACTTTTAAAGGATAGAAGTCATCCGTTGGTCTTAGGAACCAAAAAATTGGTGCAACTCCAAATAAAAGTAATAAATCTACTAACCTCTTTTACCCTTGTTACACTAATAATCTTAACATTACCCGTTATTATAAATATCATAAATGCCTATAAAGATTACTCATTCACACTACATGTAAAATCTTCTATCGCATGCGCTTTTACTACCAGCCTCATCCCAACTGCACTATTTATTTCTTCAGGACAAGAAGCAATCATTTTTCACTGACATTGAATAACAATTCAAACCCTAAAACTATCCATCAGCTTCAAATTAGACTATTTTTCAATACTATTCGTACCAGTAGCACTATTTGTCACCTGATCCATCATAGAATTTTCAATATGGTATATACATTCGGATCCCAACATTGATCAGTTCTTCAAATATCTTCTATTATTCCTTATCACTATACTGATTTTAGTAACAGCTAACAACCTATTTCAACTTTTTATCGGCTGGGAAGGAGTCGGCATTATATCCTTCTTACTAATTGGTTGATGATATGGGCGAACAGACGCAAACACAGCAGCCCTTCAAGCAATCTTATATAATCGCATTGGAGATATCGGGTTCATCTTAGCTATAGCATGATTCCTAATATATTCCAACACATGAGAATTCCAACAAATATTTATACTAAACCACAACCCGAGCATAATTCCACTAATCGGTCTTCTCCTAGCAGCCACCGGAAAATCAGCCCAATTTGGACTACATCCCTGACTACCATCAGCAATAGAAGGCCCGACTCCAGTTTCAGCCCTACTCCATTCCAGCACAATAGTCGTTGCAGGAATCTTCCTCCTAATCCGATTCCACCCCCTAATAGAAAGCAATCAATCCATTCAGACCCTAATATTATGCCTAGGCGCCATTACTACACTATTCACAGCAATCTGTGCCCTCACACAAAATGATATCAAAAAGATCGTAGCTTTCTCCACCTCAAGCCAACTAGGATTAATAATGGTTACTATAGGAATTAACCAACCCTACCTAGCTTTTCTCCACATCTGTAATCACGCCTTCTTCAAAGCCATGTTATTTATGTGCTCCGGATCAATTATCCATAATTTAAACGACGAACAAGACATTCGAAAAATAGGAGGCCTATTTAAATCAATACCCTTCACATCATCCTCCCTTACAATCGGGAGCCTAGCCCTTACAGGAATGCCTTTTCTAACAGGCTTCTACTCCAAAGACCTAATTATCGAATCCGCAAATTTATCCAACGTCAACGCCTGAGCCCTTACAATTACACTCATCGCAACCTCCATAACAGCTATTTACAGCACCCGTATTATTTTCTATGCCCTATTAGGCCAACCTCGATTCACAACCTCAACCCCCATTAATGAAAATAACCCCTTACTAATTAACTCAATTAAACGCCTAACACTCGGCAGCATCTTCGCCGGATTTTTCCTAACCAACAATATCTTACCTATAAACATCCCCCAAATAACAATACCACTTCACCTAAAACTCACAGCCCTAACAGTAACTATTATAGGGTTTGCCTTAGCAATAGAACTAAATCTTATAACAAAAAATTTAAATCTCAAATTACCCTCACATTTATTCAATTTCTCAAACTCTCTAGGATATTATCCAACAACCACACACCGCCTAATCCCTTCACATAACTTAAACCTAAGCCAAAACACAGCATCCCTCCTTCTAGATTTAATCTGACTGGAAAAAGCCATACCAAAAAATTTATCCCACCTACAAATACTATCCTCCACCATCATTTCAAACCAAACAGGCCTAATCAAATTCTATTTCCTCTCATTCCTTATATCCCTACTCCTTACCCTCTTACTATTCATATAATTCCTATCACCTCCGAATAATTTCAATAACAATCAAAACACTAACAAACAAAGACCAACCTGCAACAGCTGCAAATCAACTAGCACTATCATATAAGGAAGCCACACCTAAACAATCCTCACGAACTACACCACCCCCTTTACTCTCAAAACTTACTCAATCCTCTACACCACCAAAAACACCCCCCACCCCAAAACCACCATGCTCTAATATTCACATTACCATAAATAACTCTACACTCACCCCCAACAATACTACCCCCCAAATAACAACATTAGACCCTCAAGTCTCAGGATACTCTTCCGTAGCCATAGCTGTAGTATAGCCAAAAACAACAAGTATACCACCCAAATAAATTAAAAATACTATCAAACCTATAAAAGAACCCCCAAACCCCATAACAATACCACAACCCAAAGCTCCACTAATAATAAGCCCCACCCCACCATAAATAGGAGAAGGTTTTGAAGAAATACTCACAAAACCTAGCACAAGTAAAATGCTTAATAAAAACATGACATATATCATAATTCTTACATGGACTCTAACCATGACCAATGACATGAAAAATCATCGTTGTACTTCAACTACAAAAACACTAATGAACAACATCCGAAAGAATCACCCCTTGATAAAAATTATAAACAACTCATTCATTGATCTCCCAGCACCATCCAATATCTCTTCATGATGAAATTTCGGTTCCCTCCTAGGGGCCTGCCTAGCTCTACAAATCATTACAGGACTATTCCTAGCAATACACTACACAGCAGACACAACAACAGCATTTTCCTCTGTTACCCACATCTGCCGTGACGTAAACTATGGCTGAATTATTCGCTACCTCCACGCCAATGGAGCATCCATATTCTTCTTATGCTTATTTATTCACATCGGCCGAGGACTGTACTATGGCTCATTCACCTTAACAGAGACCTGAAACATCGGTATTATCCTACTATTCACAGTAATAGCCACAGCTTTTATAGGGTATGTCCTTCCATGAGGACAAATATCATTTTGAGGGGCTACAGTAATTACAAATCTCCTCTCAGCAATTCCATATATTGGTTCTAACTTAGTAGAATGAATCTGAGGCGGTTTCTCCGTCGATAAAGCCACCCTGACCCGCTTCTTCGCCTTTCACTTTATCTTACCCTTCATTATTGCAGCCCTAGTACTAGTACACCTCCTCTTCCTTCACGAAACAGGATCTAACAACCCACTAGGAACTTCATCAGACTCCGACAAAATTCCTTTCCACCCCTATTACACCATTAAAGACTTACTAGGGCTACTCCTTCTTATCCTCCTAACAATAATACTTGTACTATTCTCCCCAGACCTATTAGGTGACCCCGACAACTACACACCAGCTAACCCTCTCAGCACTCCACCCCATATTAAACCAGAATGATACTTTCTATTTGCCTACGCTATCCTACGATCCATCCCTAACAAACTAGGAGGTGTATTAGCCCTAATCTTCTCTATCCTAATCCTAGCAATTATTCCCATTCTCCATACAGCCAAACAACGAAGCATACTATTCCGACCCCTTAGTCAGTGTCTATTCTGAACCCTAACAGCCGACCTATTTATCCTTACATGGATTGGAGGCCAACCCGTCGAATACCCGTTCATCGCCATTGGTCAAGCAGCATCCATTTTATACTTCACCCTCATCCTTATTCTTATACCAATAGTAAGCCTGATTGAAAATAAGATACTCAAATGAAGAGTCCTTGTAGTACAAACTCAATACCCTGGTCTTGTAAACCAGAAATGGGGAACCTCTCCCAAGGACACCTCAAGGAGGAAGCACTAGCCCCACCTTCAGCACCCAAAGCTGAAATTCTACTTAAACTACTCCTTGCCTATATAACACAAATAGTACTACTTTTATGTATATCGTGCATTATGTGCCTTTCCCCATTAATATGTACTAGTACTATATATGTTTAATCTTACATAGGACATATATGTATAATCGTACATACAGTTCCAGTCCTCATGCATATAAGCAGGTCCAGTCTACCTATTACCGTACATAAAACATACCGATAAGACGTACATAAGAGTCTAGTCCATACGCATATAAGCCAGTACATTACTTCATAGCGTACATAGCACATTCCTCAATTAATCGGACACTTGCGCATTCAATGTCAAAATTTCTCGTCAATACGGATATCCCCTTCCATTAGATCGTAGCTTAATCTACCATCCTCCGTGAAACCAGCAACCCGCCCGTAGAATGCCCCTCTTCTTGCTCTACGCCCATTAAACTTGGGGGTGTCTATACTGAAACTTTATCTGGCCTCTGGTTCTTACCTCAGGGCCATACCATTATACCCGCTCACTCGTTCCTCTTAAATGAGACATCTCGATGGATTGATTACTAATCAGCCCATGGCATGGACATAACTGAGCTGTCAGGCAGATGGTATTTTTTAATTTTCGGTATGCAGGGATGCAGCATGGCCTGCGCCGACGCGGCTCGGCCCACGCCCAAGGGCATATTAATGCAGCAAATCATAATATGTACCTTCTTTGCCCTCATAATGATCACAGATGACTATTTAATCCATGTTCGAAAGACATAACAACCATAGTTGACTATTTATACCAATGCCCGTAGAACCATAACTACCACTAGTGGCTATTTTATTCATGCTTGAAGGACATAAGAGATACACCCACACCCACACCCACACGCACATGCACATGCACATGCACATGCACATGCACATGCACATGCACATGCACATGCACATGCACATGCACATGCACATGCACACGCACACCCACACCCACATGCACATGCACATGCACACCCACACCCACATGCACATGCACATGCACATGCACATGCACATGCACATGCACATGCACATGCACATGCACATGCACACCCACACCCACACCCACACGCACATGCACATGCACATGCACATGCACATGCACATGCACACGCACATGCACATGCACATGCACATGCACACCCACACCCACACGCACACGCACACCCACACGCACACGCACACCCACACGCACACGCACATGTACACGTACACGTACACCCACGCGTGCGCGTTAAATATACCAAATTATCTTACGCAAACCCCCCTACCCCCCATTTTAGTTTTGTACAGATTTTGGTATTCACTCTTGCCAAACCCCAAAAACAAAAGCTCCGCACTGACTTTCAACTAAAACTAGTGCCTTATTTGTATCTTTACTAAAATTTTAACTGCCATGTCCCTATTAATTTAGACCCCCCCCCTAAAATCCTGAACCCAATAATTACTAGTGTTTTACCTATAAGCCTTACCTAACTTAAGGAGCTGCCCCCTCAAATAACTAAATCAACGTAATAATTAATAATTAAACCCCAACTTACACTCCTAATTCAATCAAAACCGTAGCAATCCCTCCCTTACCTACAGGCCCCAAAATAAATTAAATATTAGTATCATACTCAAAATGTCCTCCATAACGACCCAGAATTTAAGTTAATGTAGCTTAAACTACCAAAGCAAGGCACTGAAAATGCCTAGACGGGTACTTCACCCCATGAACACACAGGTTTGGTCCTAGCCTTCCTATTAGTTATCAGTAAGATTACACATGCAAGTAACCGCACTCCAGTGAGAATGCCCTCCAAATCTCTCCGATTAAAAGGAGCAGGTATCAAGCACATCAACAGATAGCTCACCACACCTTGCTAAACCACACCCCCACGGGACACAGCAGTGATTAAATTTAAGCAATAAACGAAAGTTTGACTAAGCTATACTGATATATAGGGTTGGTAAATCTCGTGCCAGCCACCGCGGTCATACGATTAACCCAAACTAATATAAACCCGGCGTAAAGTGTGTTTAAGACTCACATAAATAAAGTTAAATTTTATCTAAGCTGTAAAACGCCCTAGCTAAAACAAAACTAATCTACGAAAGTGACTTTAATATTCTGAAAACACGACAACTAAGACTCAAACTGGGATTAGATACCCCACTATGCTTAGCCGTAAACCCAAGTAATTAATGAACAAAATTACTCGCCAGAGCACTACAAGCAATAGCTTAAAACTCAAAGGACTTGGCGGTGCTTTATATCCCTCTAGAGGAGCCTGTTCTATAATCGATAAACCCCGATAAACCTCACCACTCCTTGCTAATTCAACCTATATACCGCCATCCTCAGCAAACCTTGTTAAGGCCTAAAAGTAAGCAAAAACACAGACATAAAAACGTTAGGTCAAGGTGTAGTCTATGGAGTGGGAAGAAATGGGCTACATTTTCTAATACAGAACAATTACCCAACAGCAGCCTTTATGAAATTAAAAGCTAAAGGAGGATTTAGCAGTAAATTAAGAATAGAGAGCTTAATTGAATAGGGCCATGAAGCACGCACACACCGCCCGTCACCCTCCTCAACTCATTAACTACTTACTTTATAATTACATTAAACTTAAAACAAGAGGAGACAAGTCGTAACAAGGTAAGCATACTGGAAAGTGTGCTTGGAATATTCAAAGTGTAGCTTAACCCTAAAGCATCTGGCCTACACCCAGAAGATTTCATAATACATGACCACTTTGAAACTAAAACTAGCCCAACTTTACCTAAAAAACAATAAATCTATTAAACTTTAAATTAAACCATTTACCACTAAGCAATAGTATAGGAGATAGAAATTTCACTCGGCGCTATAGACAAAGTACCGCAAGGGAAAGATGAAAGAACAATTAAAAGTATATAAAAGCAAAGCTCACTACTTGTACCTTTTGCATAATGACTTAACTAGAGCAACTTGACAAAAAGAATTTTAGTCAACAAACCCGAAACCAGACGAGCTACTCATAAATAGTTACATAAGAGCACACTCATCTATGTGGCAAAATAGTGAGAAAATCTATGAGTAGAGGTAAAAAGCTTATCGAGCCTGGTGATAGCTGGTTGTTCGGGAAAGAATTTTAGTTCAACTTTAAATTTACCCTAAGTACTCAAAACCCAATGTAAATTTAAAATATAATCTAAAGGGGGACAGCCCTTTAGAACAGGCTACAACCTTTAGTAGAGAGTAAAAAAAATCTTATTCCATAGTTGGCCTAAAAGCAGCTACCAATTAAGAAAGCGTTCAAGCTCAACACACCAAATCAAACTGATCCCAAACTTTTACCCCACCTCCTACCAACTAACCGAACCAATCTATCACTAGATAGAAGCACTACTGTTAATATAAGTAACAAGAATCCACTATTCTCCTTGCATAAGCCTATATCAGATCGGATGCCCACTGATAGTTAAACAAAAACATAAATCAAACACAACTTAAACAATATCTATCCAAATAACTGTTAATCCAACACAGGCATGCACTAAGGAAAGATTAAAAGGAGCAAAAGGAACTCGGCAAAAACTAACCCCGCCTGTTTACCAAAAACATCACCTCTAGCATGACTAGTATTAGAGGCACTGCCTGCCCAGTGACATATGTTCAACGGCCGCGGTATCCTGACCGTGCAAAGGTAGCATAATCATTTGTTCTTTAATTTAGGACTTGAATGAAAGGCCACACGAGGGTTAAACTGTCTCATGCTCCCAATCAGTGAAATTGACCTTCCCGTGAAGAGGCGGGAATACAATAATAAGACGAGAAGACCCTATGGAGCTTAAATCAATTAACCCAAATACATTTACTCAATAACCAAAGCGGGTATAATATCTATTGATTTTTTGGGTTAAAAATTTCGGTTGGGGTGACCTCGGAGCATAACTAAACCTCCGAACAATTTCAGCCTAGACTTCACTAGTCAAAGCAACTTCCGTGCTAAATTGATCCAAACTAATTTGACCAATGGAACAAGTTACCCTAGGGATAACAGCGCAATCCTATTATAGAGTCCATATCGACAATAGGGTTTACGACCTCGATGTTGGATCAGGACACCCCAATGGTGTAACCGCTATTAAAGGTCCGTTTGTTCAACGGTTAAAGTCCTACGTGATCTGAGTTCAGACCGGAGTAATCCAGGTCGGTTTCTATCTATTTAATATTCCTCCCAGTACGAAAGGACAAGAGAAATAGAGCCAACTCAACAGAGAGCTCTCAATTTTATAGATGCTATAAACTTAACCTAACACATTACTTAATACCCTACCCGAGACCAGGGTTCGTTAAGGTGGCAGAGCCCGGTAATTGCATAAAACTTAAGACTTTACAATCAGAGGTTCAACTCCTCTCCCTAACATTCATGTTCATACTTAATCTCCTCTTGCTAATTGTCCCCATTTTACTAGCCATAGCTTTCCTTACGCTAGCCGAACGAAAAATCCTAGGTTATATACAACTTCGAAAAGGCCCAAATGTAGTAGGCCCTCACGGTATAATTCAACCCTTCGCCGACGCAATAAAATTATTTATTAAAGAACCACTACGACCCCTCACCTCTTCCTCCTCCCTCTACACCATTGCACCAACACTAGCCTTAACTATCGCTCTCGTTATATGAATTCCACTACCACTCCCATATCCACTAATTAATATAAACATAGGACTTCTATTTATCCTAGCAACCTCTAGTCTAGCCGTATATTCAATTTTATGATCAGGCTGAGCTTCCAACTCAAAATATGCTTTAATCGGAGCTTTACGAGCAGTTGCACAAACAATTTCATATGAAGTTACACTAGCCATTATCCTTCTATCCCTCCTCCTAATAAATGGTTCATTTACCCTTTCAACCCTTATCACAACTCAAGAATATCTTTGACTCATTATCCCCTCGTGACCCTTAGCCATAATATGATTTATTTCCACCTTAGCAGAAACAAACCGAGCCCCTTTCGACCTAACAGAAGGAGAATCCGAACTTGTCTCAGGTTTCAACGTAGAATATGCTGCGGGTCCATTCGCCCTATTTTTTATAGCAGAATATACAAACATCATTATAATAAATGCCCTAACCACCACCCTATTCCTAGGAGCACTATATAACCTTCACACACCAGAAACATATACAACAAGTTTTGCCACTAAAACCTTACTTCTGACCACTCTCTTTCTATGAGTACGAGCATCCTACCCACGATTCCGATACGACCAACTCATACACTTATTATGAAAAAATTTTCTTCCCCTAACATTAGCATTATGCATATGGTACGTGTCATTACCCGTACTTACATCATGTATTCCACCCCAAATATAGAAATATGTCTGACAAAAGAATTACTTTGATAGAGTAAATAATAGAGGTTTAAATCCTCTTATTTCTAGAATTACAGGAATTGAACCTGCTCCTAAGGATTCAAAATCCCTCGTGCTACCCAAAACACACCCTATTCTATATTTAGTAAGGTCAGCTAAATAAGCTATCGGGCCCATACCCCGAAAATGTTGGTTTATATCCTTCCCGTACTAATTAAACCCATCGTCCTAATACCAATTATACTAACCATCTTTATAGGGACTACATTAACAATAATTAGCTCTCATTGACTCCTAATGTGAATTGGGTTAGAAATTAACATATTAGCCATCATCCCTATCCTCATAGAAAAAGCTAACCCCCGATCAACAGAAGCCGCCACCAAATATTTTCTAACACAAGCAACAGCCTCTATATTACTTATATTTACCATTGTTACCAACGCCATATACTCCGGTCAATGAGGCATTACCAACATATGTAATCAATTAATTTCCTTCTCAATTATCCTAGCACTAACAATAAAACTAGGCATAACCCCCTTTCACTTCTGAGTACCCGAAGTTACTCAAGGAATCTCACTAATATCAGGCATATTACTCCTAACATGACAAAAACTAGCCCCCATTTCCATTATACTTCAAATCTACCCATCAATTAATCCAAATATCCTCCTTCTAATCACCACATTATCAATTATAGTAGGTGGTTGAGGAGGACTAAACCAAACCCAACTACGAAAAATCATAGCCTATTCATCCATCGCTCACATAGGCTGAATAATGGCAATCCTCATATATTGCCCCTCCATAACAACATTAAACCTATTAATTTACCTAATATTAACCATTGCCATGTTTACAATACTAAATATTAACACTAGTACTACAACACTCGCTCTATCAAACCTATGAAATAAAACCCCAACAATAACCATCACAATTCTTATCTCTCTACTATCCTTAGGAGGACTTCCCCCACTTACAGGCTTTCTACCCAAATGAATTATTGCACAAGAACTTACAAAAAACAACAATATTATATTAGCAACAACTATAACCATTCTAGCTCTATTAAACTTATATTTCTACCTACGGCTAATCTACTCCACCTCACTAACCATATTTCCAACACTCAACAACCTAAAGATAAAATGACAATTTCAACAAACAAAACAAATATTTCTCTTACCTCCATTAATTATTCTAACCACCCTCACTCTCCCCCTATCACCAGCCCTCCTAATCCTAAACTAGAAATTTAGGTTAAATAGACCAAGAGCCTTCAAAGCCCTAAGAAAGTATATGATACTTAATTTCTGTCATAAGGACTGCAAGACTCTATCTTACATCAACTGAACGCAAATCAATCACTTTAATTAAGCTAAGTCCTCACCTAGATTGGTGGGCTCCAACCCCACGAAAATTTAGTTAACAGCTAAATACCCTATTCAACTGGCTTCAATCTACTTCTCCCGCCTATCTAGGGGAAAAAAAGGCGGGAGAAGCCCCGGCAGAATTGAAGCTGCTTCTTTGAATTTGCAATTCAATATGAATAATCACTTCAGGACTTGATAGAAAGAGGAGCCACCTCTGTCTTTAGATTTACAGTCTAATGCTTACTCAGCCATTCTATCTTACTTATGTTCATCAATCGTTGATTCTACTCAACCAATCATAAAGATATCGGAACTCTTTATCTCCTATTTGGGGCTTGAGCAGGCATAGTAGGAACAGCTCTTAGCCTTTTAATTCGAGCAGAACTTGGTCAACCCGGGGCCTTATTAGGAGATGATCAAATCTACAATGTAATCGTAACAGCTCATGCTTTCGTTATAATCTTTTTCATAGTTATACCTATCATAATTGGGGGCTTTGGGAACTGACTAGTTCCCTTAATAATTGGAGCCCCTGATATGGCATTTCCTCGAATAAATAATATAAGCTTTTGGCTTCTACCACCATCCTTTCTACTACTTCTAGCATCCTCAATAGTAGAAGCAGGCGCTGGAACTGGGTGAACCGTATATCCTCCTCTAGCTGGTAATTTAGCCCATGCAGGAGCCTCCGTAGATCTAACAATTTTTTCATTACACCTAGCAGGAGTATCCTCAATTCTAGGGGCCATCAACTTCATCACCACAGTAATTAACATAAAACCCCCAGCCATATCACAATATCAAACTCCTCTATTTGTATGATCCGTGATAATTACCGCTGTCCTTTTACTTCTATCCCTACCAGTTCTAGCAGCAGGAATCACTATACTCTTAACTGACCGCAATCTCAACACTACATTTTTTGATCCGGCAGGAGGAGGTGATCCAATTCTATATCAACACCTATTCTGATTCTTCGGACATCCTGAAGTCTACATCTTAATCCTCCCAGGTTTTGGCATAATTTCTCACATTGTCACATACTATTCAGGTAAAAAAGAGCCATTTGGTTATATAGGCATAGTCTGAGCTATAATATCTATTGGCTTCTTAGGATTTATCGTATGAGCGCACCATATATTCACAGTAGGTATAGACGTAGATACTCGAGCATATTTTACGTCTGCCACTATAATTATTGCTATTCCCACTGGTGTAAAAGTATTTAGCTGACTAGCAACACTACATGGCGGAAACATCAAATGATCACCCGCTATATTATGAGCCCTTGGCTTTATTTTCCTATTCACGGTTGGAGGCTTAACAGGAATTGTACTTGCCAACTCATCACTGGATATTGTTCTCCATGATACTTATTATGTAGTAGCCCACTTTCATTATGTATTATCAATAGGAGCAGTCTTTGCTATCATAGGAGGCTTTGTTCACTGATTTCCTCTATTTTCAGGGTATACCTTAGACGACACTTGAGCTAAAATTCACTTCTCAATTATATTTGTGGGTGTAAACATAACCTTTTTCCCACAACACTTCTTAGGTTTATCTGGGATACCCCGACGCTATTCCGACTACCCGGATGCCTACACCATATGAAATACTGTTTCATCCATCGGCTCTTTCATCTCCCTAACAGCAGTTATATTAATAGTTTTCATGATTTGGGAGGCCTTTGCCTCAAAACGAGAAGTCCTAACAGTGGAACTCACACCAACTAACCTAGAGTGACTTCACGGCTGCCCCCCACCCTACCATACATTTGAAGAACCTGCATATGTAAAAGCATAGTATAAGAAAGGAAGGATTCGAACCCCCTTAAATTGGTTTCAAGCCAACTGTGTAACCATTACAACTTTCTTTATATAAGATATTAGTAAAATTATTACATAACTTTGTCGAAGTTAACTCATAGGTTAAATCCCTGTATATCTTCATGGCTTATCCAGTTCAACTAGGGTTCCAAGACGCTGCTTCCCCCATTATAGAAGAACTTTTATACTTTCACGACCACACTCTAATAATTATATTCCTAATCAGTTCTCTAGTCCTCTATATTATTTCCCTTATACTTACTACTGAGCTCATTCATACAAGCACCATAGATGCCCAAGAAGTAGAAACAGTATGAACTATTCTGCCCGCAGTGATTCTCATCCTCATTGCCCTTCCATCATTACGCATCCTATACATAATAGATGAGATTACCACACCTTCCTTAACTCTTAAAACTATGGGCCACCAATGATACTGAAGCTATGAATATACGGATTATGAAAATCTGTGCTTTGACTCATACATAACTCCTCCCTCAGACCTAAAACCGGGAGAACTTCGTCTACTTGAAGTTGATAATCGAGTTGTACTTCCAACAGAATTACCAATCCGAATACTAATCTCCTCAGAAGATGTTCTACACTCATGAACTATCCCCTCCCTAGGCGTAAAAACAGACGCTATTCCGGGACGCTTAAATCAAGCTACATTGATGGCTTCTCGCCCAGGTGTATATTACGGACAATGCTCAGAGATTTGCGGCGCCAATCACAGTTTTATACCAATCGTACTTGAATTAGTTCCATTAAAACATTTTGAAGAATGACTTCTATCTATACTATAACGTCACTGCGAAGCTAATTAGCATTAACCTTTTAAGTTAAAGACTGGAAGCCCCGACCTTTCCGCAGTGAATGCCTCAACTCGACACATCAACATGGCTAATCACAATTTTCTCCATAATTTTGACCCTACTAATTGTTTTCCAACTGAAAATTTCAAAATTCAATTACCCCCTAAGCCTAACATTAAAAGACACTAATAAATACTCACACACTAACCCTTGAGAAACAAAATGAACGAAAATTTATTTGCCTCTTTCATTACCCCAACAATTGTAGGAATCCCTATCGTCATCTTTATCATTATAATTCCAAGCATTCTCTTTCCCTCCCCTACTCGCCTAATTAATAACCGACTAACCTCATTACAACAATGACTAATTCAGTTGATCCTAAAACAATTAATATTAATTCACAATATCAAAGGACGAACTTGATCTCTAATATTAATCTCACTAATTCTATTTATTGGCTCTACTAATTTACTAGGCTTATTGCCCCACTCATTCACTCCTACCACACAACTATCTATAAATCTAGGCATAGCAATTCCACTCTGAGCAGCTGCGGTAATCAAAGGTTTCCGCCACAAAACAAAGGCATCCCTGGCCCACTTCCTACCTCAAGGAACACCAATCCCTTTAATTCCCATACTAGTAATTATTGAAACCATTAGCCTCTTCATTCAACCTATAGCCCTGGCCGTACGACTAACTGCCAATATTACAGCAGGCCACCTTCTTATGCATCTAATTGGAGGGGCTACCTTAGTACTTTCTTCCATCAGCCCTACTACAGCTTCGATCACATTCATTATCCTCACCCTTCTTACAATTCTTGAATTCGCCGTTGCTCTAATTCAGGCCTATGTATTTACCCTACTAGTTAGCCTTTACTTACATGACAACACCTAATGACCCACCAAACCCACGCCTACCACATAGTTAATCCTAGTCCCTGACCCCTAACTGGAGCTCTCTCTGCCCTACTAATAACATCTGGTCTTGCCATATGATTCCACTTTAATAATACCACACTTCTAACCATAGGCATATTAACAAATCTACTAACAATATATCAATGATGACGAGATATTGTGCGAGAAGGTACATTTCAAGGACATCATACCTCAATTGTCCAAAAAGGCCTCCGATATGGTATAGTACTATTTATTATTTCAGAAATTTTTTTCTTCGCCGGGTTTTTCTGAGCCTTTTATCACTCAAGTTTAGCCCCTACTCCTGAACTAGGTGGATGCTGACCTCCAACGGGCATTCACCCTCTTAACCCCCTTGAAGTCCCACTACTTAATACAGCTGTACTCCTGGCCTCAGGTGTGTCTATCACTTGGGCTCACCATAGTCTAATGGAAGGTGATCGAATACATATACTTCAAGCCCTACTCATTACCATCACCTTAGGTATTTACTTTACACTTCTCCAAGCCTCAGAATATTTCGAAACATCCTTCACAATCTCAGATGGTGTCTACGGCTCAACATTCTTTATAGCAACAGGCTTTCATGGCCTCCATGTTATTATTGGATCCACTTTCCTCACCGTTTGCTTCTTCCGCCAACTCAAATTTCACTTCACCTCTAATCATCACTTTGGTTTCGAAGCCGCAGCCTGATATTGACACTTCGTCGACGTAGTATGACTATTCCTTTATGTATCCATTTATTGATGAGGATCTTATTCTTTTAGTATTGACCCAATACAATTGACTTCCAATCAATTAACTTCGGTGAAAACCGAAAAAGAATAATTAACCTCCCACTTGCCCTCACAACTAATATTGTTCTAACACTACTTCTTGTAACAATCGCATTTTGACTCCCACAACTAAACGTCTACACAGAAAAATATAGCCCTTATGAATGCGGGTTCGACCCTATGGGTTCAGCCCGCCTACCCTTTTCCATAAAATTTTTTCTAGTAGCCATCACATTCCTTCTATTTGACTTAGAAATTGCCCTCCTTCTTCCTCTCCCTTGAGCATCCCAAACAACTAACCCAAAACTTATACTAGCAGTGGCCCTCATCCTAGTTTCAATCCTAGCAGCAGGCCTTGCCTACGAATGACTTCAAAAAGGCCTAGAATGAGTAGAATAACATGATAATTAGTTTAAATTAAAATAAATGATTTCGACTCATTAGATTATGACTAACTCATAATTATCAATATGCCCTCAATTTCAACCAATATTATTCTAGCTTTCATCACTGCCCTTCTAGGTATATTAATCTTCCGATCCCATTTAATATCTTCACTACTATGTTTAGAAGGCATAATGTTATCCATATTTATTCTAAGTACCCTCACCATCCTAAATTTGCACTTCACAGCATCTTTCATGATACCTATCCTACTTTTAGTTTTCGCGGCCTGTGAAGCTGCCGTAGGCCTAGCCCTGTTAGTCACAGTATCCAACACCTACGGCTTAGACTACATTCAAAATCTAAACCTTCTCCAATGTTAAAAATTATCATCCCCACAATCATATTATTTCCAGTAACTTGATACTCTAATAAAACCATAATTTGAATTAATACAACCTCACATAGTCTGCTAATTAGCCTCGCAGGCCTGTCATTCTTAAATCAATTCAGTGACAACAGTAACAATTTCTCATTAACTTTCTTCTCTGACCCATTATCATCCCCCCTTGTAATTTTAACAATATGACTTCTCCCACTCATGATTATGGCTAGCCAATATCATCTTACAAAAGAATCCTGAATCCTAAAAAAACTTTATCTCTCCATATTAATTTCACTACAAATATTTTTAATTATAACATTTACCGCTACCGAACTAATTTTGTTTTACATTCTATTTGAAGCTACCCTAATCCCAACCCTCATTATTATTACCCGCTGAGGTAACCAAACAGAACGATTAAACGCAGGCTTATACTTCCTGTTTTATACTCTTATTGGATCCCTACCATTACTCGTAGCATTAATTTATATTCAAAATTATTTAGGTTCACTAAATATACTAACAATAAAATTTTACCTTCAAGAAATGCCCAACTCCTGATCTAATAGCATCCTATGAATAGCATGTATCATGGCATTTATAGTTAAAATACCCCTATATGGACTTCACCTATGACTACCCAAAGCCCACGTCGAAGCCCCCATCGCAGGATCAATAGTCCTTGCAGCAGTACTTCTAAAACTAGGAGGATACGGAATAATACGAATCACCACAATTCTCGACCCACTAACAAAACACATAGCATATCCTTTCCTTATGTTATGTTTATGAGGAATAATCATAACTAGCTCTATTTGTCTACGACAAACAGACCTAAAGTCACTCATCGCCTACTCATCAGTGAGCCATATGGCATTGGTGGTTGTAGGAATTCTTATCCAAACACCATGAAGCTTCATAGGAGCAACCATCCTAATAGTTGCACATGGCCTTACATCATCTATATTATTCTGCCTTGCCAACTCAAATTACGAGCGAATCCATAGCCGTACAATACTATTAGCACGAGGAATTCAAGCCCTCCTCCCTCTCATAGCTACCTGATGACTGCTTGCCAGCCTAACCAACCTGGCTTTACCACCTTCAATTAATTTAATTGGTGAGCTATTCGTAACCATAGCCTCCTTCTCATGATCAAACATTACAATTATCTTAGTAGGCCTAAATATACTCATTACCGCCCTATACTCACTTTACATATTAACTATTACACAACGAGGTAAGCTCACATATCACACATATAATCTCAACCCATCCCTGACACGAGAAAATACCCTAATATCCATACACATACTTCCCCTCCTCCTACTTACTCTAAACCCTAAAATTATCCTAGGACTCACATACTGTAAATATAGTTTAAACAAAGCACTAGATTGTGAATCTAATGATAGAAGCTTAAATCTTCTTATTTACCGAGAGAAAATAACGTACGAACTGCTAACTCTACACTCCGTATATAACAATATGGTTCTCTCAACTTTTAAAGGATAGAAGTCATCCGTTGGTCTTAGGAACCAAAAAATTGGTGCAACTCCAAATAAAAGTAATAAATCTACTAACCTCTTTTACCCTTGTTACACTAATAATCTTAACATTACCCGTTATTATAAATATCATAAATGCCTATAAAGATTACTCATTCACACTACATGTAAAATCTTCTATCGCATGCGCTTTTACTACCAGCCTCATCCCAACTGCACTATTTATTTCTTCAGGACAAGAAGCAATCATTTTTCACTGACATTGAATAACAATTCAAACCCTAAAACTATCCATCAGCTTCAAATTAGACTATTTTTCAATACTATTCGTACCAGTAGCACTATTTGTCACCTGATCCATCATAGAATTTTCAATATGGTATATACATTCGGATCCCAACATTGATCAGTTCTTCAAATATCTTCTATTATTCCTTATCACTATACTGATTTTAGTAACAGCTAACAACCTATTTCAACTTTTTATCGGCTGGGAAGGAGTCCTAATTGGTTGATGATATGGGCGAACAGACGCAAACACAGCAGCCCTTCAAGCAATCTTATATAATCGCATTGGAGATATCGGGTTCATCTTAGCTATAGCATGATTCCTAATATATTCCAACACATGAGAATTCCAACAAATATTTATACTAAACCACAACCCGAGCATAATTCCACTAATCGGTCTTCTCCTAGCAGCCACCGGAAAATCAGCCCAATTTGGACTACATCCCTGACTACCATCAGCAATAGAAGGCCCGACTCCAGTTTCAGCCCTACTCCATTCCAGCACAATAGTCGTTGCAGGAATCTTCCTCCTAATCCGATTCCACCCCCTAATAGAAAGCAATCAATCCATTCAGACCCTAATATTATGCCTAGGCGCCATTACTACACTATTCACAGCAATCTGTGCCCTCACACAAAATGATATCAAAAAGATCGTAGCTTTCTCCACCTCAAGCCAACTAGGATTAATAATGGTTACTATAGGAATTAACCAACCCTACCTAGCTTTTCTCCACATCTGTAATCACGCCTTCTTCAAAGCCATGTTATTTATGTGCTCCGGATCAATTATCCATAATTTAAACGACGAACAAGACATTCGAAAAATAGGAGGCCTATTTAAATCAATACCCTTCACATCATCCTCCCTTACAATCGGGAGCCTAGCCCTTACAGGAATGCCTTTTCTAACAGGCTTCTACTCCAAAGACCTAATTATCGAATCCGCAAATTTATCCAACGTCAACGCCTGAGCCCTTACAATTACACTCATCGCAACCTCCATAACAGCTATTTACAGCACCCGTATTATTTTCTATGCCCTATTAGGCCAACCTCGATTCACAACCTCAACCCCCATTAATGAAAATAACCCCTTACTAATTAACTCAATTAAACGCCTAACACTCGGCAGCATCTTCGCCGGATTTTTCCTAACCAACAATATCTTACCTATAAACATCCCCCAAATAACAATACCACTTCACCTAAAACTCACAGCCCTAACAGTAACTATTATAGGGTTTGCCTTAGCAATAGAACTAAATCTTATAACAAAAAATTTAAATCTCAAATTACCCTCACATTTATTCAATTTCTCAAACTCTCTAGGATATTATCCAACAACCACACACC